>NC_044252.1:8013863-8319090 GCF_003957555.1 Calypte anna | reverse complement strand
AAACAATGCAATTTGTGCCAAGCTGCAAAATTGTACTGTCTTCACAAGGAAAAAGCTTCACAACAGAGACAAATGAATCCCTGCAAGAGTACTCCTTCTGCAAGCTCACCATCAATATTCCTCATTTAAAAACTAGTATGCTGAATATGCTCTTCCATTAGCTTGTTTTGTAACATGGTTTGACTTTTCCTCCCTACAGCTTAAACTCACAAGGTAAAAATTTGGGGACTTGTATCATCCCATAAATATACCTGTTGTGTAATTATGCAAATCAAATTAGGAGCAGTCGATGGAATGTTTACCCAAAAGGCTGACCCAGATTGCCTGGTGACCTTCTTGTGATGTGAATGCATTTTTATCCCTGTTCAAACACAATTTTTCACATTAATGCAGGCAGTGATTTTGCTGCACTGAGATCTAAAGACCCTTCCAATAGCAGTGGTCTAGGAAAGGGGGAAATTCAGCTACAAAGGGCAATTACAACCTAGCTAGATGGTTACTGTGGAGCAGACACTAAATTATGCCATTTCTGAAAGACAGGGATGGTCGGTTAGCAACAGCGTGCAGGGGGTCAGGGGTCAGTTGTCTTGCACATTTAAACTACTCTTTGGGAAGGAAACCACTTGTTTTGCTTTGCTTTTTTTTTTTTTTTTTTTTGTGTCAAATGAAATTTCACTGGTAGCATTTGCAGAACAAGACATTAAATCCACTTGATATGCTGCTCTTTTTACTCTGATTGTGTTTCACAGAAAAAGAAAAAAAAAAAAAAAAAAGGCATTTTACAGCCATTTGTTTTCCAAAAAATTATAGACATGGCCATTAAAAAGTTTCTCCTTACAAAATTAATGCAAAAAAAAGCTGAGCTGTGCTTTTAGTCATGAGCTTAGCCCTGTCATTCAGGTATATGACTCGAACAGAGCAGGTTGCATCCATTATGCAGCAAGTTCCTTGATATCTGAAAAGAAAAAGATGGCACCAGGGGGCTCAGTCACTGCAATGTCACTAAAACTCTTCCTTCTCTCATTCCTTTCAGCCATTGGTTCCTCCCCATTTGCATTCATGTACACAAGACAAAAAGAGCTCATCACTTTTTTTGAAAAGCTTTCCCCTTAACCTGACACTTGTTATCAAAGCAATTAGATATATAATATACATGTCATATATATAACATATATATATATTATATATATAACAAAACACAGATTAAATAAAAAGAGCCACACAGAGCAGCAGACACAAAAGCACAATTCAATAAGCCTGTGCTTAAACTTAGAAACTGTGTGGTAAGGAAACTATCCTCTTTTATTTTTTTTTTACTCTTTATTGTTTATCAGATTTTAGCTATAATTCACATTTTAGACTTTTGTTACTGCTATGCTGATACCAGCTGTTAAAGTCTCTGACTGAATTGCCACTTTGACTATAAAATCGGGTTCTGTGGAAAGATGTATGAGTATGGTAGAACTGTTTCTAGCAAGAAACTAATAATTTTTTAATCTTAATAATTAAAAAAAAATAGTAAGAGAGTATGTATTGAAATCCACGGCCCTTAGTCCCAGTAACTGGTCTTCTTTGGCACTTGAGAACGATCACAAGTAATTTGCCTTTTTATTCATATAGAACAAAATTTACAAAGTCATTCATACATTTTTGTTTTGTGTTTTTTTTTGTTTTGTTTTTTTTTTACTGATTTTGAAAATTGGGAATATTCAAAATACACTTTTACCCCACTTCATTCTTTCATTATTTACAGATATATACAGGAAAAAGGTAAGAGTTTGTTTTTTGTGGTTTTTGTTGTTGTTATTTGGGTTTTTTTGTTTGTTTGTTTTGTTTCTTTTAAATTTTTGTATTAAAAAGCTCTGCTGGTTGTTTCACTGTTTGTCTTTCATCATATGGACGTTCCATGTGAGGGCTCCATTGCTTCTGGAATGACTCCCCCCGGCACAGACTGAAATGACATTGGGATTGGGGTTTTCACAGGACTCTGACGAAATAGTCCTCCATTTGGCGATCTATGTTTACACTGTATGGAGGGCATGGTGGCTGAGCTGCTCAGGGGCAGCGGCAGGTTGCTGCCAGAGGCAGCTGTGAGTGTCCTGCTAGCACCATGAGTTGTTTGTTCAGGTAAAAAGGTGGTGACAGACAGTTGCGTGTTCTGGTATTCGCGTACCGGCTCCAGGGTCTGAGTTGGCTGCATGCCACCGATCTCCAAGGCTGAGATCTCGATGGACGCTGGAGAGATTTGCTTGTGGGCTATGTCTTCATCAATTAAACTGTTCATGCGTCTGTGGACCTGCTCCAGGTTCACTTCTTTGTCCTGGTGAGGAAGAAACCAAAATAATCAATTCAAACACAGTCCCCAATGCTATCTGCACCCTTTCCACTCCCCCTGTGTGACAGAAGTTGCTGTTCACTCATTACATCACTCCGATTTAATGTGAGCCTCTACAAAACCTCAAGGTCTGCCCAGTATATCCAGCTGTGAAACACATGCTGAACGAGGCACCAGCTCAATTTCAACCAGCCCATGATGCTGTCAATCCCTTCCTCTTTAGAGGTAAACTGATGGCTCTGGTTCAGCTAACAAGAGCTGGCACCAGGGACCAGCACATCCCACAAGCCCTTAGCTGACCTTGCACAAGGCTAGAAAAAAGCAGCAGGTAAACAAGAAAGCTGGGACTCCAGATTCTGGTGAGTAGCCAGCCACCTTGTAATCTCAAGACAGCTCATCACTGTCCCATCTAGCTGCAGTATATTTACTAAGGAATATGTCAGTAAAACACTGTACACAGCCTCACTGACTCCTGTTGTTTCATGTGCCAAAGTCTATAGGCCAGGGGTTGTGGAGGTGAAGAAGTCTTCCCAACAGGTAGTCCTGGGTGCCTTCAATAGCACAGACTACTGACCTACTGGAACAGCACTTAGAGAGACCTAGTCTGGGAGCCCTGGGGAGTGGATGGCTCATTCGTGTTTAAGCAGTTGCATGAGCAACTACACAAACTGTCATCTTGACACGTTATCTAGTAAAAATTTACATCTATGGCAAAGCAATGCTGGTCTTTAGAAAACGCATCACCATCTTCTGAGCATGCACTGGTCAAGTGACCCAGCATGGTATCCTGACAGGAGTTCCAGCACCACTTGCTCAATGTATTTTAGCTTCCAGGAGGAAATACAGCCAACACAGGGGTCTTTAAAAACTTGAAGAAGCAAAGACCTTCAATAGACTGTATTTGAGATGCTTAAATTGGAAAGCAACAAAACTTGCAGGGCAAAGGCAACCACCTGGGGTGCTGTACGACTGAATTTTAATAGCTAGCATAGTATTTTGAATAAAAAGGTAGTTATTATATCATTTCTCTATATTTCAGAAAGCACAGCCATGATCTGCAATTGTAGCTATTTGATGCATGTGTATCACACAGCAGACTAGCATCTATAAAAGCTCAGCAATCCTGGAACTAGAGAAATTCCCTGGTCTGACAGAATTCCCTGGGCAGCAAGCAGAATCCTAGCCTAGGTAACAGGACTACCTGAAACTTTTGTGTCCTAGTAATCCTCATTTGCCCACAGATCAATGTATGTTTAGTTCATTAAACGGAACACCAGTAGCATTACAGATGCTCTGATTCATTTAAAAGAAATGGGCTCATGGAACAGAGAAGTATAAGGTGCCACTCTTTATGAACTTGTGGCACTGGTGTACAGGTAGAAAACAGAGAATTATGAGATTATTCCAATGGTATCCATTACTATGCAACTTTGCTTTCATCTGTAAACTGACGATCAAGTCAGCCCCAAAACCCTTGATTCCAGTCAATGTCAATTACAGATTAGATTCCAGTCTTGTGATTTAGCACCACTTTATATTACTCAAGAACCATGATCTCTGCATGGATTTAGAAATGACTTCATGTTACATGATGATGAACCCAAATCTCTGTCCCTAGCTTAGGATAAATCCCTAATGATTTCATCTGAAGTACAGTTTCACAGTAATTATAGGACTGAGCTGCACATTGCACCTCATTTTCTAATCAGTAGAAAATTCATTCCTATTTCAATTACATCACAAATCCACCAAACACCCAGTGAAGCTTCCAGGAATCCAGGGAATATCAACTTGTTCACCTGAGCAACAATCTGCATTTTAAAAAATACTCCTTTCTTAGCCTCTAGTGAGATACTTTTTGAGTGAGAGAAAATCAATGGAAAATAAATAAAAAATAAACTCGCAGCAAAAAGGGACCACACAATAGATGATCAGATACCCACTGTAGCTGCTTTAATTCCTTTTGCCGTACCTGCTCTTCATTCCATGAGTCAGACAATGCCCCATGCTGACAGTAACACTAAGGTTCTTTCATAAACTCTGCACCTGGGTAAATTAAGGATTTGCAGTATAGCAGCCAGAGGATTACACGGATTTAGTTCATAATTTTAAGTATTTATTTTTCTAGAAGTAAAATTGTAGACTGGGGACAAGTGTGAGAAAAGTTCTAGATTATCCTCCATTGAGCTTTACCTGCCCAGGCAGGTTTCCCTTTGCAGAGACACCTGGCTGTGGGCTGTCAACAAAAGCCTGCTGTAAAGTTCTGCTTATCCATAAACATCAGCTGCTGCTGCACATGATGATATGCACGTCTGAGGAAGTTAATTCCCAGAAGCCCATTATATAATGCTTCTTCAGGTACCATATACTACTGAGACTGAAGTTATCTGGGACCCATATTTTGGGAAGCCCCTACAAAATAAGAAAAAAACTAGATAACTCAGATTAGTTAGAACTGAGCAAACTCTAAAATAAATTTTTCTTTAGAGAAATCTTCATGAGCTTTCCTCACGTCATTTCAAGCAAAAACATAGATCAACATTTTCTTTGTGTTCATTTTTTTTAATGGAACTCCATACTGTTTTGCTAAAGGAACAAATATGATTTGACTGGGATAACTAGCCAAGCCAGAGGGAAAGATAGATTTCAATATTTGCAATGCACAGACATTAACTGCTTGCAGAGGAAAAATATATTTGTGACTGAAGTGTGTTCTTCATTTGGAGCATCTGTGCACAAAGGGACATAAAATCTGAAAGCTGAATTAATCCTGGTTATGTATTTAGCTTAGCTCTTTTAAGATGTAAGCATGAGGAGCCACAGATGGGATGCTCTTAACAGACATCTCCTGGTCCAGATCAGAGGGGTTATTAAGAATCAAGTTGTTCGTAAAGTCCAGCCCTGGGGCAGCATTCTTCAGAAAATGGTGGGTTTCCAGTTGCTTATGTTTTACAATATAATCTTCAGTTTTGCTGTGCTAAGGTTTTCATCATCAAGAAAAAGAGAAATGCAATTTCTGTACACAGATATCACAACTAATCTATTACAGAGTAAGAAGTAAATAGAGAAGTTAATGCTGGGGATTTTTAAGAGGTGAGGTAGGGATTTTATCTGCCTATTTTTAACTCTCTTTTTCAGCATTAAGGACAAATTTCTGGGCTTATTAAGATCAGAGAAAACTTTTAAAAGGCTCCCAAGAGCCCAGAAGTTCACAGTATTCCTTCTATTTGTTGTTAAAATAAAATATTTGTAAAGGTCAAGGAAAACAACTCTGTTTCTGAAGAACATTAAAAACAGTTTTAAAGATTCTTCCCTTTTTCTTCATCTTATTAGATGAAGAGCAACTGAACAACTAAATGTCAAGCTTTGTATGAAAATACCTTAATGCTGAATGAACGGTTTTTCAAATCCTTCATGAAAACTCTAAGATAAATACTAGAATCCATTGAAAGATCATCACCCCTAGAAAACTGTCTTGAATCCAAAGATTTCTGGAACTGAAGGTTTTGGGATAGCTTCATTTGATGAGCCAAACTTTCAGAATCTGTAATTTCTGTAAACCTCATGTTATTTTTACTTCATCATTCTCCTGGAAAATTCAGGAACAAAGCATGTTATTGAAAAATAACAGGGCAAATGGAAAAATGGTTAAATAAAGCAGAAAAAAACAAATCATAGAACTTACATTTTGTTGCCTCATCATTCAGTGTTCTCCTTTATTTCTATATATCTCATTAAATATGAGCTATTTGTTATAATGTTCAAGCACTTAGCTGGGTTGCATTTTTTTCCATTTCCTGAAGCTTTTTCACTTTAAATGTGAAATGGTAACATTGCAAAAGATTTTCTAGCTTTATGATGCTGTAACTGTTCTCTATTGTTGCATTTCATTATGACTAGATTAATGAATTACAATTAATAATTAAAAATTAATAATTAATAAAGTGAGGCTTGGAGCTATGGAATAGCTGAAGCACCAGCCCTGGCAGCTGGATAATAAAACCAGGAGCCACAGTGGAGGCTGCTGTGCTGGTTTTCTTGCAGAGATTACCCTTATCCAAAGGAGGGCATCTAGGGGATAACCTCACCTCTTCACAAAGGTTCCTGGCTTTAGCTCCACTGAGCTCTCGTTAGTTCTCTTTAAGAGATGAATGAACGAGCTCCAAACTTAATACTTCAGTGTGAAAGACATACTACCAAAGGTTTCTTCTCTTTCTTTTTTGTATTTAATATGCAAAACTTAGTTAATATTATATATATGTCACATCTCACATGTTTCATGCCAATTCAACTTCACTTTTCTTATATAGCTGTGTTGGATAAATGTATATGCTTGTGCAGCCAGAAAGATCAAATATCTTTCATTTGCTGCCCTCATAATTCTATTTTCAATATCAATGTTTTATTCCAAACAGATCATTTGAAGAAATTAATCAGTGTAGGGGAAAAACTACCACATGCAAGGAGAACGGATTATAAAAAAAGCTTTATCCTCAAGTGGAAGCTAAGCAACCACTGCTTTTGGACAGGAAATTCTCTTCCTCATAAATACCAATTTAATTGTCCTTCTCGCCTAGTGAGTTTGAGTTCCAGGTGGGCAAATGAAGGGCATGTTTCTGACATATCTCAACCACTTGACCATGACCCAACAGGTTCAATGGTCTATGACTGACAGCAGGAGCACACCAGGGCAACTCTTGGTGCGGATCTGAAGGATGCTCACCAGAATTATCTGGAAACAACTAATGCTGTGCAACCACACTTGCAAAAAACTACAACTCCCTTTCAGGACTAAGCAAGTTTGGCCTTATCATGTGGACAGAAGGATAAATGCAGACAGGAAGATTTACAGAGTAACCAGTTGGGTTTTTTGGGGGTTTTTTTGTAGCTTACTTTCTGTGACTTTTGACAGTGGGCTCTAATAAATGTCTGTGAGCAGTCAACTGAAAGAATATGAAACTACTTGGGAGGTTTGGAGTTTGGTTAATGTTATAAAGTTTGAGAAACATCTCACTGAGTATTGGAAAGGAACAACTGGCTGATGTTTTCAAGAAATTACCTACATCACTCAAAAAGAATTAATTCAAAGATAATAATGTGAAGCTGCCAGGCTTGCAGTGGTTGGGATTTTCCAAAGGGAAAATTTTTGAGAAAAGTATTTTCACTAAATACAATAATGTGACCTCTTCTTTTTACTCTTGATTTTGCTCATGTTACCACAAAGTTCAGGAGAAGCCACCTGAAGCGATAAAAATATTGTAAGCTGATGAAGCAGTTTCTGTAAGACCAAAAAGGGACAAATGCCCAAAAATGAAGGCTCAGTATCTGCAGAGATTTGATGCTGAAACTGACCCTAAGTATCAAGTGCTAAAAAATCAGAAATGAAACCAACACAGGCAGATACACACACTGAGGGATTATCAGGGTCTATACCTCCCCATCAGATGCTGAACACCGTAAGTATTAAAAGCCTGTCAATACATTTCTTAATAAGCTTCAGGAGCTATGCAGAAAATCATGCCTGAGATCTTTTAAAACAATGTAGTCTTAATCATCACTCATGGTGCATTCCTGTTTTGTATGTTTGTTTGCTTCTGTCTTGGGTGTCAATATGAAGGATTACCTTTCAATGGGAGTTTTAAACCAAGACATACATGTTAATGCTACATTTTCATACTGTGAAAGAATGTATACCAAAAAAATGAAGCAGTTCTGTGATTAAGATTGGGGTCAAAATTTAAGTCAAGGCCTATTCTCTGACAGACATTTCCTCTTCTAAAATTGACCAGGTCCCTCTACCATCCATATAAGAAACCTCTTAACCCACACAGGTTTGCTAAAATACAAGTATCAGTAGTCATGAGGCACAGACAGAAGGCACACCTATACCCAGAAGGCAGCAAGGAAGCCTCTGAGACACTGCCATGCACAGATGGACACACCGTATCACTGAAAAACAGCAGAGAAATAAAACTGACACAGCAAGGTTTCCGTGCTCAGTTACCCCCATTCTTCTCTCTTTTTAGCTCAGTGTCAACCCACATCTCCAACTAGCTACCAACTTTTGTCCATGGGGTTTCAGATATTATGGACTGAAATATTTAGCTTGTTAAGGAGAATTGAAGAAGCAGCAGCTCTGAATATGTACATTTTGGTAAAATTATTTTAAAATTCTGTACTCACCCAGGGTTATTATCACTGCTTTCAGCTACAACTACTACATATGTAAAGCTGTAATTTTATTTTATTCCAGGAGGCTATGACAGAGTGGCAAAACCAAACATAATTGGCTTTCTTGAGTAGAAAAAGCAGTGATGATATATGCAATATATGCACTGCAAAACAATGAAAACACACTATGGTGTTCTATTAATACAAATAACTGCTTTTTAATATGACTCAGTTTGTGACACTCATTACTTTAGAGATTCTGCAGTTGTAAATGCAGCAAAATGAAGACAGACATGTAAACAGATGTAATGATGATCTATGTTTGCTGTCATTAATTAACACAGGCAAATGACCTAGTCAAATAGCACTTAATGTTACACGAAATTTTCTGAGTAGTTTCTGAGTGTGCTCTGCTAGATGCTGATTTGACCGTAACAGTATCTTATTAAAAATAAGTATAAATGCTCCTCAAGAGTCTAAAAGAAAAACTGCTTTCACAGTTAGGTCCAACTCTGCAATCAAGCTTGTGCTCTCCTAATTGGAAACTATACCATGTATTTTAAATTAGCAATTAACTAAGCTACAATCCATAAAACAGCCACTAGAAGAATGAATTGAGACTGAGATCAGTCGCGGTCCAGCAGAGTGTTACCCAAATGAAAGAAGAAACAAAATAGGTTTGCAATACATTATTAATTTCATTCAATCTTCAAAGAAACCAAACTTCATAAAAATTATGTACAAGAGGCCACCTTATTCATTAGGAGGAGCTCTCCTTCACCTGAGAGCAGAAATTCTTTTATGAAGTAGCAGTAAGATTCTTTCTCTTCTAAGTAAACCTGAGAAAAGTGAGAAATAACAGAACACCACAATGATGATGTCAACGTGACATAAAATTGTTTCAAATGCATTGCCAAAGTTTATTCCCACCTACCCACAGACAGAAAATATCTCTAATTAGTGAAGAAACTACTACCAAAGACCTAGAGAGCAGTGAACTAGCATTGACTTGCTACAGAATTACTATAAGTAGTAAAGAGCTTCATGAAGCAGTTCATATCTTTCCATACTCACATTACCCTCTCCTTCACTCAGGTTAGATTTATCTAGCCTGAAATCACAAGAAGACAGTGGTGCTGTAGCACAATCTGTGTCTGTGAGCATTGTCCAGAAAGGAACTGGACAATAAGCTCCCACCAGGCCACTGAAGCTGATGATGCATACCCATTTCAAGCATCTAAACATCTGTCTGTGTTTAGTTTATTTCTCTTCAACCAGACCTTCATGCTACGGCACTGTGTGAATAAATATGCAGGACACAGTACCAATGGGACATACATGGCACATGACGTGACAGCAGACAGCCTGACAGGTCCCTCAAAATGATCTGCTCCCACATTCACCAAACCCAGGAACTAAGTGCTATCACAGAGAAACAGCAGCTAGTCCTCACAACCAACTGCAGATCCAAACCCCCAGTGTGAGATGCTGTGATAGCATCCCCATTGTTCCTCAATATGAAAGGGGTGCTCAGTCTCATCCTGAGATATCCCAGCTTTACAATCCTTTCCAGTCTTGGCTCACAAGCATCAGAAGGTGCTACCACGACTACAAAGAAAATGTAATGACAAATGACACATCAAATGACAAATGAATGTAAAACAAATTACTTGTTCACATTATACAGATGTTCCCACAGTTTTCATGAGATTAAAACCAAACAGTATAGTCCAGGAATGCAAAGAACAATTTTTCAACACAAGCAGCAAAATGCAGTACTGAATGCATGCTGGCTGATGACCATGCCAACGTCTCTACAAAGGAATTCTTTTAGGAGAAAGGAGAACTTGCACATAGAGAAACTTTTACAGTGCACATACTGCATGTATTGTAGTGACAGGCATTTCCAACAACACCAAGGTTAGGTTCAAGGGGGCTTCCAGGGAGAGGTAAGGATAAAGAGAAAACTAGCAAGCATTCATCTGTGCAGGCATTTTCAACAATGAACCAATTATCTATATGTTTGTCATAGATTCTCACCATGCTTCTGAGGCCCAACCTCACATCATTGGCCATCTCCAGACAGAAAAGGAAAAGAAGATGTGGGGAGAAAAAAATGTATCAATATAGTGAGGCTAATGTAATTAATATTTCAGTCTCTTTAACAAAGATATACTTATTACTTCAGAAACCTCTGGTTTGAAATAGCAAATTCTATCCCCTGCAGCCAGAAAGGACAGCCCTGAAGAGTGTGGTGTTTTCAGAATTCAACTACGATTCAAATAACCCTGTGAGGTAACAAATTATTCTTTCACTAAGTAAAGATTAAATTCATAATGGTTCTGTTTCAAAACTCACTAAAAATTAATGGATTCTTTACACTTCTTAACACAGCATTTAAATCCTAAATTATTATCTAGCCCCTAGGGGATGTAAATTTTCACTCTGCTGAGCCCAGAGCAAAGCAATATTGCCCTTTAACAGTCAGATCTATTCTACTGGAGCACCAGGCATAACAGATTGCTCTGTCATCAGCCTTCTTCACCATTCCAGCCTAGTCAAGTCCAAATCTCTCAAGTTCCCATTTTTTCCTATTATGCCAGGAGTAGAAGAGAGATTTGGCAAACGAGACACGAGAAGTTACTTCAACAACATGTTTGACACAGCAAAAGCTGTCTTCTAAGATCTCTCTCCTTTCCACTCCAGCTGTGTGAAAGCCATAGAACTCTTACTTCTATCAGCCATGTATGTTTTAATTGAACCCTGAATCTTGAAAACATTTCTGCACCCCTATTCAGGGCTGTAGTTTGGAAACTGCCCAAGCTACCATTTCAATGCAACAGAAGATATAGCCAAGAAAATCATAAAAGTAACTGAGCATAATAAAAAATCTGGCCACTAGTTTCTCAGAAGTGAAACCTTGGGTACTGAATGCTTCTGGAGAAATAGTTGGATAAACCCAAGTATCTATTTTCTACATGTGTGCTTATAAATATTGTTCTGAACTTACAAAAAATCAAAAGAAAACCATCAAATTTTTTTTTTTAAATTAGAATTCCAACAGTATTAGTACTTTTGATTATTTAATATTTTGCTAATATTGAGCACAAGTTGTTTCAGATATTATAAAAATATTTAAATGGATAAAAAGATCTATAAATCTATTCATACAGTTAGATACAGACATAAATCTATAGATATAGATATAAATCTACAGTTTTAAATTGCTTGCATGATGAGACAGTGGAACACGCTGCCCAGAGAGGCTGTGACTGCCTCCTCTCTGGATGTGTTCCAAACTGGATAAGGCTTGGAGCAACCTGGTCTAGTGGGAAGTGTCCCTGCCCATGCAGGGAGGTTGGAACTAGATGATCTTTATGATCCCTTCCAACCCACACCATTTTATGACTATTTTAGACAAGTTCAGTATTGAACAAATCACTTCAATGCACCAGTAACTTCCAGTTTACGCTGTTGTTTCAAAGCAACTTCAGTTTGATCCTATATCACTGAAATTAAGTGGTTTGGAGATCTGGGTCAGATTAGGATCAAACTCTTAGTCTTATGTCCACATTTAAATGCTTAGTTGTATTAAGGCCTAAGGCACTTTATTAATCACAAAAGTGTAAAAAAAATGAATTGAGAAAACAGTCATATTTTATATTTTTTTTATTTTAACTTTTTACTGATTTGTTATTGTGAACATTTATTATGCCCTCAAAAAATCAACTTTAAAATACCACTGCAGGCTGAGATAAAATGCACAAACATTAGCTCTGTAAATACTGTGTGAAGAATCTAAAAGAATCTGACACATTAAGGCTCCAATTCAGTAAAATACCTAAGACCTGCCAAGCACATGAGTAGCCACAGAAGTTGTCTGGCACAGGTAATGCAACTTAAGCAAGTACTTAAAATTCATTACCAAACTGGAACATTAAATAAATTGTTTCTTTCTGACTTCCCTGTAGAGTTATATTCATTTTTTTTTTTCAGCTTATTTTTGTTCGCTTTTTTTTTAACTCCTCTTTAAGGTTCATGCAGAATAAAACCAGATTATATCCCTAAGAAACCAACCCAGAGGGTTTTCTTGTATGACTGAGATCAGAAAACAACCAAACACAAAAATCTCTTACTTGAAGCTAGGAAAGTATGTGGAAAGCAAGCGTGAACACTTTAATACTACTTCGAGTAGCAGAAGTGTGGGTCCAGCGACCCTAATCATGGGGCTGACATGCCACTATTAAATCCATTACAGCTTTGACTAAAATCTGAGATCAATAGCCAGAGTTGACCGATTTCATTGGATTCTGGATGAGCACACTGTCTGTGCCCAAATGGTACAGAGTGTCTGCTTCACTGCTGGGCACCTTTATGGAGAAAATCTTGTTTCTTCACTGATGTAAGAAGCCAACACAGCTATTAGCAGCTGCTGTACAAGACAATTCATATAATATACACTCCTCATTTACATTTTTTTTGCTTTGACTGACTCCTCCAGCTTGTACTTTATCTTCAAACACTAAACCTTGCATTCGGGGATGATCACTTCCTAACATGGCTTTGCTGTTTTAAAAGTGCTATTTAAATGAATTCTCTGCGTTGCTTATGTTCAAAACTAGTTTGAATTCCTAGATGGCATTAAAATGCATTGTTTTGCCAGTGCTTGTATTTTTTTTTCCCAAAAAAACCTTTATTTATTCTTAGAAAAGTAAAATACAATACAGTGATACAAACACATGATCATTTATATGTAACTGAACAAATAATGTACAAAGATTTCAGACATGTCATAAAAATACAGAAAAAAATAATTTAAAATAAAGATAAAATATAGAGGACATACAATGAAGGAAAAATAAAGTACCAGCTTGATGATCTCATGTTTCCTTTCACTCTCAAAAGGAACCATCCCAGGAGAAATCAAATTGTCAGATAAAAAGAAAACACCACAGAGGAGACAAGGTAAATGAAGCGACAAAGAAAAAGACACAGAAAGTGAAAATAATGGTGAAAGCATATGACTCTTTAATAACCAAAACCAACACTGCTGACACCAAGCTGAATGTATGGAAGCCTCGATTGCCATGAAACAATATCTGGTTGGATAACTGAAGGGAAATTAATATGATGCAAATCACAATTCTTAGCAGTGAAAAATTGCAATCCATTGAACTTGTATCTGCTAGGTCTTATTTACACCTCTAAGGTACACTTGTTTGCACAGTCTTCTGATACCAGAGAAGAGCCTCAGTGAGTAAATTTTCATGAGTGCTAAAGCTGGAAATCTGGATCTTTGAGGTAGGCTGGAATTTGTATACCATCAAACATGGAAACATGGGAACTTAAGGCAGATCACACAAGGCTTTCCTGGGCAGAGATACAGGCTTGCTTTCTTTCATCCTGCATACTGCCAAGATATGTGATAATTCTAGAGCAATTTTGCTACCTCCCCCTATCCTACAGAGCTAGGAAGCATTGCAGAGTCTAGACTTTCTGAGATTCATTAACACTTAAAACATTATTAAGCTTGGAGTAGCAGGAAACAGGAATGATAAAATGCAGTTATTAGTATACAAGCGTGTTCCCACTCCGGACAGTACCTGAGTTGCTGCCCTCTTTTAATCACTTCAAAATACAAATGAGAACAGAAAAGTAGAGTCTGCTACATGTTTTGCAGAAGCCTGAGAAAGTTAAGAAATCACAAACTAAGCTGTGAAGATTGTGATTGTTAATAAATTATAAATTTGAGACAAGTTATGAGGCAACTACTGGTAGCTCAGGAAGTGGAAAATTATGCTATTCCTTAACCAGTAAAAATCCAAAAATCTTCATACACAACAAAACTGCCAACACACTGGGTAGTTTCTGAAACACTCACATTGCGACGATTAGCAAAGCCAGTTTGGAGAAAATGCATTTCTGACTTATAATATATATATTATCTGAGCTAAGAAAGAATCAAAACAAGACTTTATTGTAATCAGGCTTACTTTGTCTTTCAAACGCTATATTAATCCTAAGTGAATCAATATTACATTTTATGGAAGATGCAACAAGTATCAATTCCCAGCAAAAAAATCACCCTGTGTAAATTATTAATTTTCTTCAATGGAGGTTTGCCTATTTGTTTTTAGTGAATGCATCTGGTGTACAATGAAAAATATGGGAATTCTAATCTTTTTCCAATGCATAATCTATTTTACCTTTGCTCCTAATTTTTCATTGTTTTGGAGTAGAGTATGTGGATGGCCTAGGAGTGCTCTTCTAATAGTTCTGAGGAAATGTCAGAATAATCTTCAAGGGGAACAGTACATCAAAGTTAGACACAGCTGATAAAGCACAGAGGATGCTGGGGAGTCCACTGCAGTAAGCAGCTACACTTGATCATAATGACATTAAAGATTTGAAAACTGTCTTTCAGTGTGTCAAATAGAATAAAAGATACCAACCACTTCATGATGTGATGAAGCCCTTGGCAGTTTAATGATCCAAATTATAATATGGCTCACTAGTATCATTAGATAAATGCATAGAACTCATTTGAAATTATATGGAAATGGGAGATAATTACTGAAAGCTCAACATTTCTATGGTACCAGGTTTCAATAACTTTATCTGACTGCTTGCTCAGTTACTCAAAAGAGACACAGAGTGACTGAACAGAGATTCTAAAAGTAATATTTTCTGGTTTTGTTTTACAACTGTCTGGATTTCTGAAGCTTATCAAAGAAAAAAAATTAGATACAAGTATTGCAATCTGAGTAGCATCTATGTAAATTGAAGATTTTAACATATAGCAATAGATGCATGAGCTAGATAAATATCACTGTGGATATAGGATGACTGAATGAGAATAATTAAGAGAGGATAATTATAAATTTTAGAAAATCTGACTTGAATGACCAAATGTAAGTTTTCCTGAATTAGAAAATGATAAGGGCACTTAAACATTACCAGGTATCTTTCCAACTCTAAGAGGTTACAAACTTGTGCACCAATACAAGAATGTGACAGTGTTGCAGCTATCCATTTTTTCTAATGCTAGAGTTAATGTGTTTGTTTAATCTGATTTGAAAAGGATTACATGAAGAACTAAAAGGCTAACATTAAGATTTTTACAGCAGAATTTACTAGAATTTTTTTTTTTTAAATCTGCTTCAAATGAAATAAAAAGATGTTGCATTAACATCCTGAAAATCAGCTCAGGCTTCTCACTTCTAGCAAGAATTTTTACCACACCTAATGGAAAGTGTATTTGTGGGAAAATAAAGGAAGTCCATCTTTCCTGGAGGTTTATCTGAATGAACCAACTTAATAATAATAGTATTGTATCTACCCATTAACTGATGGTGCAAATCAGTTACTCAAATAATGTAAAAAAATCCAACTGAGAATAGTGTCTATCTGACATTAACTGTCAAGCAAGACATGTATCTACTCCTGTAAAGTTTCTATGAATGTAGATCAGATTCATGCCAAGAGTCCAAGCTGTGCTGTCAGGTTTCAAAACATAGGCATCCTGTTCCACCCACTTACACAGGTAACACTACATTTTTCATGCTTATTGTAATTAAGAGTTATGATTTATACCATACAGACACTTGAGTCCTTGAACACCTCCATGTGTTTGCTCAAGCTAAGCTCCACAAAAGCCAAAGAAATAAAAAGTAGAAGAAAAGAAATATCAACACCTGAACATCATCTGAAAACATTTTTCCAGTGCTAATGAGGGCTGTGCACCTTCTGCCAGCCACAAACTTCACAGACCCCCAACATACAAAAGGATAGTGCCTAGAAAAATCCTTTCTCCAGCAAACTGCATGGCCACCCAACCCTGTCATATACCTGCCAGAGCAGTCATGCATCCATGTTCCAAACATCTGTTTTTTTGAGTTGGCCATCATTGGCAGGATACCACCCACCAAGACGATCAAGACAAAGAATGTTATGCAAGGGCTTCTCATTCAACCCTGAATCCATTGTCATTTTCTAGAATGGATTTATAAAGCTCCTAAGAGGGTAAGGGTCACAGAAGCCAAACACTGCCTCCCTGTCCATCTCATAAAGTGACTTCTGCATGGGGTGACACCAAATGCTCATTTCAGGCTGTAAGAAAACTACCCAGTCTGTGACCCCCACAAACTCTGGACTTCATGGGAAAAAAAAATGGCTGGGGGGACAATCCAGTTCCCACAAATTTTAGGGAATATCACAACACCTTGTGTTTTGCCAAAGTCGTCGTAAAAGCAGAAGAAAATCAGCAGCATGATTAAGTTTAAAGATGTTATTGAAGCAATGACCTGGCTGAAGTACAAGATCCAGCTAGCAGGCAGCTTTTAACGTTCTGTAAATACTATGCATGCCATACCTCAGCTATCATGGCTACTGCTGTAGAAATTCTGGATAACACAGTTGCAGAAATTAGATGTCCTGAATGCAGACAAATCCTCTTTTGGCTTTGGGTCCATTGAGCAATGATAAGCCACTCAGGCAATAGGATCCCCAGGACTCCATGCTCCCCTCAGCCCTACAACCCCTACAACCTGTCCTTTTCAGAGCATTGAAACTTGGCTCTCCTGATTACCTCAGAACCTCCAACCAGTCCACAGTGTCTCTTCTGAAACTTGCTCTCCTTGCTCTCAGTAGCCATTACAAATAGCACCCTAATCCCTCCTCACTTGTAGTATATAAATAAAACAACTCATCCCACTAATCTCCCAACAAATATCTGATCTATTGACTGCTAATTTATCCGAGTATACTTTCTGGCCACCGTGCCCTTACCGCCTGGGCAAGTGGCCATAGCCCACGGGCAGCCGGTCACGTACACACCGCTGCTCCACAGGGCGCCCAGGCCCATCAGCAGGAGGGTCACATCCCGCCCGCTGCAGGCCCAGTAAAGGGTCTGGAGCACGGGCAGTCCAACGGCTGCAGGCACCCGCTGGGGTTGAGAGTGTTGTGGAGGTGACAGCACCTCAGCTGGGGAGGGCTGAGTGGAAAGAAAGTGGAGGTGGCACTGATAACGTGGCTGTGTTGTAGTTAAGCAAAGGATCCCGAAAGATCCCGGCTCTCCAGGGCGCTGGGCAGCAGCTACCTTCCCGCTGATGGCTCTGACCTCATCCAGAGGTGCTTCTAGAACCTGCATTTAGTTGCACCCAGCTGTTTACTCTTTGGAGCCTTTCATTATGTTCCACCTGCCCACATAACCTCCTCACACTTTTCACCTGACCGTCTCAGCCTTAGAGCCTTCGTAGCCAGGCCCTCTCCTCGGGAACAGGCACTTTCTAATCCAACCTTAACACCTGCTCAGGGCTTCCGCTGACTGTTCATTCTCATGGCAGCACTTGTGCTGAGCCTGTTTGTGTCCTGAGTTTAATTTGCCTTCCTTTAAGCCAGGCTGGCTGTGCTCTAGGGGCAGACCCAGCCCCACACATAGTGATCTTCCCAAGTACAGGTTTACTTGGGAAACTTTTACACTTTAAACTTTAAAAAATTAAAGGTTAAAAGCATTATACTGTTTGTCAAAGAAACTGCAAAAGAATGTGTACGACAATCCACACACTGAAGGGAAAGAGGAGAAGGGGGATAGGAATGGGAAAAGGTGGGATGGGGCAGGCAGGGAACTGTAATGATGTAAAAAGAGAAACCAAAGGGTTTGGCAAAAAGAAAATATTTAAACTTAGGAAGAATTTTTTTTCTGGTGATGAGAAAGGGAAACAGTATTTAAAAATCCTTCACTATGTAAAACTGCCTTTGGGACATAATCTCATCCCATTCTACGAAAATACACAATGGCGAGTCCCTGAGCACAGAGGGGAACACACTGCAGAGCAGGGCAAGACAAATGGTAGTGCAAAGACAGCACAAGGATGCTTCACATCCCTGCCCCTTGCCCTGCCAGGCTTTCACAGCTGGCAGTGAAGGATCTGCTGCTAGGGTTTAGATTCAGCAACACAAACATGGGGTGAGGCCTTTGGGGTTACAGCAAGAGTGACTTCTACAAGGCATCAGGGCAAAATGCTATAGCATTCAACCAATTAAACATGCATTTGTGTTCATATAAAAGCTTCTCTATGACCAAGAGATCCCACTGGTGGTCTGCTCCCTGTGCCTGCTTCTGGAGTGCTGCATGAGCAAAGCCAAGACATGCTTACTTTTACTAAAATTTCCTTTTCACTATTGTGCATTGTGACAACAGCAAAGGCAAGTAAATTTGCAGCTTTGTTCCACAAACATGATACAGATGTTTATCACCAAGTACTTGATGGATGAATTCAAATGGGAGAAGCAGGAACTCAGAAGAATAGTATCTTACTGGTAAATATTTCACCAGCTTACAAACTGCAACATATATCTTCAGATCCCATTTGCCAGAACTGCTTATAGGTGATAGGTACATCAATTAGTGTAGTACTCCTGGCAAACTGAGAAACATAGATTGGAACTGATGGGCTATGTACGAGTTTCCAGCTGCAGAGCAGCTCACTGCTATTATTTGCTCATAACAGACATCTGTTCCAAGGCAAAAGCACCAACAAATGCCTCAGTGTCTCCAAAATTACTAGAGGTTAGTTTGTTAAACATTTAATCTATGAAACAAATACAGGCTTCATGCAAGACAGATCTGAGTATGGACTGAATATTGTATGACAACATTACTAACTTTTGCTTGCTGCTGCACATGAAAACTTCAAACCCAGGAAATTCTCGGATGTGTTTTGCTCAGTAAAATGTCATACAATGGTCAGTTTACTTAGAGGCTCCTACTTCTAAAAATAAAACTGATTTCAAAAGAAAGGAAACAGTGTCATGGAAATATGGCTTTTTCAATTAATAACGAGCTGGTTTATTTTTAATTGCTCATTTACCTCCTCAAACTCAGCCTAGGCCATCCATGAAGGAAAACAGCTAACAGCTGCTGGCAGCTACACAGCCTGTGGAGGATGGACTTGGTTCTCAAAGCCAATGGATGGGGTCCCAGATCAGAGAAAACATTACCACAACTGTGTGCCTGCAACTGGCCGTCTTGTCATTCACAGCAGAGGCTGAGGGCTTTTTTCTGAACTACTCTCTTATCCCTAAATGTGGTCTCTCCAGGTCAGGGTTGAGGCACATTGGTGGGGAAATGTGGGGAAGTTTGCACTGCTGCTGCCCATGCTGTATCTGCTCTATAAATAAATAGAGGACGTTATTCTCCAGGGCTGTCAGTTTGGCACCTTCCATGTGCATAAAAGACATGGCTTGGTTTTTTTATTTGTTTAGAAACAACCACCCATGAAGTTATATGCAAAGCTTAGTATGGCAAATCAAAATAAATCAAATTTATTGTATGAGAGCACCTAAAATCCCACAAATTCAGCTCTCTTTCTTTTGTGTTTTCTACTTTTAATTGTGATAAGAATAAAAGTTATGGACCTCTTTTGGTGTTTCTTGATGACAATGGTTGCTGTTCCACCACAACTCCAATGCTGCCACCAAACACGCAAGAAGAAGGCCTATTGCTAAAATGCAGAAAACGCCTGCAAAACTGTGAAGCTTGAGTGCCTTCCCATCTGTCTGTGCATTGGTATGGCTATTCAGGTCACAACGTCCCATTCGTGGCCACCATTTTTGCTTAAGGACATCCAAATCTCCGCTTTCTTGCAACTCTAGGATCCTGCAGAAATTTCAAGAGAGAAATATTCTTTTTGATGATATTTCTTTACAGTTTTTTAGTAATTTCTGTATGTCATGCAACTCAAACCATCCCACAATTTGAAACCCCATCCCACAACCACCACCCTGTACTATCTTCATCTGAAACTCCGATACATTAGGATTTCTTTCTATTCTCAGCAGCAGCTAAACTCCACTGGGTAACTTTAGAGATAGAAGAGACTGTCAAAAATTCCACTGCAATGCCGGAAGCATTTCCAAGGGAAATCACCCAGTTAGTCATGGATTCAGCTGCAGCAGCTAGTCCCACTAGCAAAATGCTCAGCCCACTCCACTGCTGCTCTCCTACCATAATTTCAAAATCATGTCAGACTAAACATGCTACTATTTGTATGCAGTTTAATACAAATCTGTTTAAGCAGTGGCCAACTCTTTTATTTCAGCAAATGTAGTTTTCTCAAAAGGATTTTACTCCGATGCTGTTACTTCATGCCTGAATTACTGTGTGAACAGTTGCTAATTAATCATTGTTTTGCCTCTGAAGAAGTCTCCCTCCTCTCAATAAATGATTCATTTTTGGCTTGATAACTGTTTTGGTTGTTTACTAACAAACATTTCTCTTGAGTCTCTGGATGTGCAGCTGGAGTTTTATTAATTTTTATAAAGAAAGAGTGAGATAGGAAATTCTTACTTCAGCTCCCTGCCTGGAGCGGAGCAGCCTCTTACCTTCTGCTAAGGCCACACATACCTGCATAAGGCATATCTTCATTTCAGTATACACATTCATAAAGAAAAAGAAAAAAATACTCCCAGCAGATAGCTTAGAGATCACTAAGTAGCATAGCCTCTCAGTATCATAGTCTTGACAATACCATGCAATACTCAGCAATTCTTTTTCTCCTGTGCTGCTGTGAGGCTTCAACCTGTCTCTCTGCCCTAATGGATAAAACTAGGAAATTTTTACTTGCTTATTGTGGGGAGGAACATGCTGCTTCATTGCCTGCAAAATGTAGCATGAATCAAAGATCTCTCTTCAGTCTCCCCCCCAGCTCCAACAAAGATTTGAGGACATCAGTCCTTTTTCTGCCAGAGGCAGTGCTGCCTGAAGGTGTGAGGCCCACCCACAACCTCCTGTCCCCTCCTCCCTAAGAAGATGCATCTGAAGAAGAAGTAGGAGCTTTGTTGAAGCCTGAGCTCATAACCTCCCTGCTATCACTTACTGTCATTTATTCAGTAATTGCCAAAATTAATGTGAAGGACAAACAGGATGTCTTGCTGGCTGTAGGGAGAAATGCTAAAAAAAGGTGCTTTGTATCAGTTTACCTCTGAGAGAAAAGATCTCTGTAGGGACTTCCATGCTGGAGTGCTATTCCGTATCCTTTGCTGCTGATGCTGTTTCCAATGACTGTCACAGAGCATTCATCATCCGTCAGCGCAGCGTATTCCACCACTGTCACATCCCACAGGAAAGCATAGTTTCCTTTCTTTGCCTGTGAATACATGGTGAACACAACAAAATCTAAACTAAACAAAAATCTCTAGGTAGGGCAAAAAAACAAGCAAAAAACCCTGAGTTTGTCATTACTCCATGCTGGTATTTTGTTAGGTCAGAATTTATCTGTACAACCCCAATAGCTTAATACATTTCTAGTGCTCTTCCCTCCCAGTATCTACATCAGATCATGCTTAAATGTCTTCCGTTTTCTATAGGAATACATAGGATAACATAACCAACCGTAAATGTAGGCAAGGCTTACATAACAGATTATTAATTATAAATTAAAGCTATTGCCTTAGCTGGGGAAATCTGACATACGTTTTGTAGGAGACAAGGATTAGTAGGAGTGTGAACTCTTTCCATACACTCATGTAGCTAGATGGGAACTGTGGTGCTTGCCAGTCCTCATAGTCACCAAAATGGCAACTGTACAGCTTTCCTCACAGGAATATGTAAATAAACAGAGCCCTTTCTGAGAGCTACGTTAGTCCTGTATCAGAAGACATGTTCTGAGCTTAAAGAGTTTCCTCTTTTCCCAAATAAGAAGAGTCATCAGAATCTCCTATTATCTCAGTTTTGGGACAAATAGGGTTTCATTTTAGTACACACCTACACTGATACCCTTAAACGTCAGCCTTAAACCGGTTTCAAACCCGGTGCATAGGATGAATGTAAATCACCTTACTTAACATATAATGCAAGAAATATCTCTGGATCGGGATTTGGTAAGAAAAAAGGTCATAATTTTGTTTGGTTAAAGTAATGATTGGTTTTCTAATATATTTAAGTATTATGTTCTTAAGTCTGTAGTGAACATACAGAGCACAACAGAACAGATGGCTTGGAATATCTAATGCAAATAAATGAGTAGTCACAAATATAGACTTCCAAGGCTTTTTTTTTTTTTTTTTTTTTTTAAACTTTGAGTGATTTCAGGTCTTTCTTTAGATCAGAACAAAGCAATGAGGGAGCTGAAGGCCTGCATCATTCAGTTCCTTTATGGGAAATGAATCTCCAAGCTCCCCTGGCAAATGGCTGCAGCTCTGTCACGGAATTAGCTATTCCTTAAAGGTACTTTCCACTTTTGAGTAAGCTCACTTTTGAATTAATCTGTAAGCCTATGAGACTCCTTGAGTTATTATATTGTACTTCCTTTCTCAGTTGAGCAATTAAGCTAATTTTACTTCACCATGCTTTGATATAAACCATAGCTTTCTGAAATCCCTGACAGTTGTTCAAACACAACAACAAATCAATGAGTTATCTAGTGGGTAGAATGCAGAGAAACAAAGATTAAAAGTATGTTGCCTGGATTTTCTGTAAGCTTCTTGCCACAATCCACCTTTTTTTTACTTCCCTCTCACTTTTATTTTCACTGTGGCAATCATAGATCCCCAAGTTAATTTGCTTCTGAGTTAAGACAGAGTAAGAATGTTATATCCTTCTTGTTGGAAAGATTTAAATGAGACTGTACTGACCACTGTGAAAATAGTTTTTTGTAAGGGTATGCTATCACTGTGAGTTTGTCCCCAGTTTCTCTTTTGTCACCACCTTTGTCAGTTCAGAGTGGTAGTAATTCATGCATATAGCCTCAGACAACTACTGCTGTGTCAGCACAAAGCACCATTAAAATCTAAACTGTAATATCCTTACAGGAATTACTCAAATACGAGCCACAGGACTCTATTGTTAAAATCATGTTGATTCAGCTGCTACAACTTACTAAACCAGCATGTTCACAAAAATCTCTCTCAGTTCAGTGTAACCGTATGAAACCAGACCAGAGCAAGGCTCTTATGTTAACACTGTGATACTTTACCTGGCTGTCTACTTAAACCAGGAATGGTGGTGCAAAGGAGGAAAGTGTAGGAAGAACAAACAAATCACTTTACTATTTATGACAGCTGAAAAAGGGTTTTTAACCTATCAGCACAATGCTTCATAAAAAATCAAAGATAGTAAGGGTGAGATCCCTCAAGGCATCTATATTTGGTCTATAATCAGCTAGAAACCCACATTCTTGGAAGCCTAAAATGTGCTTTTAAAAAGCTATTTTCTGAATCATCATGTACCCATAACTAACTGGCTTGCTAGCAGCAAATCTCTGCATCTTGCCTCTGCTCTTCCTGTGGTGAGCACAGGACTACTAAAGTAATTCACGTTATGTGCTTTCCCATCTGCAATGGGACTGACAGGTCTTCTACCCAGTTAGGGACAACAGGCAATGGGCATCAGTCCCATGGGTGTTGTTGGCAGGAAAGGCCAGCAACTATCAAAACCTCTGGTTTTGTACATCTCAGGCAGGATGTGTCCTGAGGTTAATACTACACAGGCTTTTGCTACCTATAATAGAAAACTGTCAGTTTCAAGTGAATTAAAAATAAGTACTCATGGAACCAAAGACAAAAGCATTTGTTAAAACACAGGATTTATTAAAAATCTGTTATTGTAGAAAAAACCACAAACTTCCCTGGTGGATGTACAGAAAGAGGAGACCCAAAAAAGACTTGGCTTAACCACTGTGCTAAAATGTGTCTTGCATCTTTCTCAGGTTTATTTGTATGTTTGTTTATTTGAAATAGGTGCATCTTTCAATTGTTTCATAACTTCTCTGTAAATTATCTTTTCAATTTACAAAAGAAGAACACTGACAACATGTCATACATTCCTCATCCTTTTCTTAGTAATTCTTGAGGAACATAATCTTCCTTAGATACTCAATTTCAATTATACGGTGATGCCCAGAGAAAAATCACATTATTAGTTCTACTTTTCAAGCCTCAGTTTTCTGAATGTTATTTTATATTGAAGAGCTTTGTACACTAATTCTCAATATTAGACAGCAGATCTTTTGGCAAGATTTGCTTCTCTTGCATTTGCAATGCTGCTATTGTTAGTTCTGTAAGTGTAAGTGGTCAATAAACAAAGTCTACCAGGTCTCTTCATATCAATTATATATTTTTTTTTAATGTCATAAATAGTTCTGTCCAGTGCTATTACATCTGCATTATTTCTCTGACAGCCTGCTCATTTTCATGGAACAGGACTTATGCATACTTCTCAACTCTCAGAAATGCTGGATATGTCTGTTCCCCCTCACTGCTTGCCAAAAACAGTATCTCCAAAAATCCCTTTTTCCTAGGGAAGACTTGTCTTGTCCAAAAGTTCTTCTATTTGCATAATTTTCTTCTCTGAAGAGTGAAGATCTCATTCTATTAATGTGTTCATTCCATTAAAATCTTCTTTAAGACCAAATGTTTAATTGCATCTAAAGTCAGTATCCTTTATTTGGCAGTAAGAGCCAAATAAAATCAAATTGACACTTATTTTCAACCAAAAATCAAACCAAAGCTTTTTAAAAGTAGTTTAAACTTTTCATTTCTGTCACTTGAAAGAATGTGTGCATGCACCTGTGCATACCCCTTATCTTCCAGGTCAGGGGGTCCTGGGGGCAGTAAGAATTGCAGGACACACATGGCACTGTCCCATAGGATTGGATGAGCACAAAACATATCAATTACAGCAAAGATCCATATCTTGAGACACTTGCATTCACAGCAAGTGAATTCACACATCTAAAGCCTTTGTTGTTTGTCTTCAGGGCCCCAAATAGGATAAAAGCATTCTAGTCATCAGACACCATTGCAAAGCTAATATATACTGGAGATGATAAAAGGGAAGGTGGCAAATACCAGCTGAGAATAAATTAAATAACTTGAATGAAGAATGATTGAATTGAAACACAGAATAATAAGCTAATTTTTTATATTTCTGACTTTTAATTGGCTTTCATATTATGCTTCTTTGTAAAGTTTGCCTTGCTGCAACTTTCAGCATGCAGGCATTATTGCAGAACAAAATAAAAATAGGTTGGTTTTAAACTTTCAAAACCCTCTTGAACAGAAATTCAGCCAAAGCAGCATTCATTCATTCCACCCAGGTGGAACTACTATAGTTTTTTACACCAAAGACTATCTTTGGCTAAAGAAGTTTAAGAAAACATTTAAGATAAAAGAATGCTTTAGGCAAAATGTATATAAAAATATTTCCTCTTTCCAGTCATAAAAATTTAAAAGGACAAGTAAGATTGCCTCTTATATATGAAAAAGACCATAAAGAGAATAGTAATACTTCAGAAAAGCTGTAAGCAACCTCATAATGAAACCCTTCATCATGGTTGGAGATAGCATAATACAACTACCTGAAAGGAGGTTGTAACCGGGTGGACGTTGGTCTCTTTTGCCAGACGACTTTCAACAAGACAAGAGGGCATGGTCTTAAGTTGTGCCAGGGGAAATTTAGGTTACATATTAGAAAGAATTTCTTTACGGAGAGAGTGATCAGGCATTGGAATGGGCTGCCCAGGGAAGTAGTGGATTCTCCATCCCTGGAGCTATTTAAAAAGAGACTGGATGTGGCACTCAGTGCCATGGTCTAGCAACCGCAATGGTGGTAAAAGGGTTGGACTCGATCTCTGAGGTCCCTTCCAACCCAGCCAATTCTATGATTCTATGATTCTATGATAATATTGTTCAAAGCATGGTGGTTTACTGATGATAAAATGATGGCTTTTCAAAGAAATAATGATAACTTAAAAAAAGAAAAATTGCAGATTAATCACGATATGTCAGTGATTTATCTGAAACTTATGAAGAAACTACCACACTGAAGGTAAAAGTGCAAGAATAATGTAACACTCATCATGAATTTGCTGCCAGAATAGTGTCACTGTAGCTCATCCCATTGTATGGCTTGTACTTCAGAAATATCAGAAAGTGACCTTTACATTGGCATTAATGAAATAGTTCAAAAACATGCTTGTATAACATTTATCATCTATAGGGAAGTGCTTTAAGTGAAGCAACAGTGTTCTAATAAAAAGAAAACATGCCATTTAATCCTGTTCAGATTATTAAAAAATTAATATAATTAAGGAGTCACTAAAGAATGTAATATATTCAGGCTTTAAGAAATCATTTGCTTTCTCTCCAAAGGCTAATGGGTCAATAAATTATTTTCCTCTCAAAATAAAAATCAACATTGGTGACGGTTCAACAAGAAATGCTCAAAATTAATTTTTATTGGCCATTAGAGAAAAGAAACTTTCTGAAGTCAGAAAAAAATAGGAGGAATAAACATACTGTGCCATCACCTAAATCAGTGACATATTCACATTTTGTAGTGTGCTTGGTTTTGGTCACTGCATCAAAGCAAATATAGAGAAAGAAATGAAAGGGTTCAGAACAAATTTTGCCTCCAAGTTGATTTCACAGACAAAATTCAATCTCCACCAAAGCAAGACTTTTAGAAAGTACAGTGATGTTTAAGTCTCCTATATATACATATCTATATAAAATATAAAAATAAGGGAATACATAAGGTTCACCTAACTTCTTTCATTTAAATTAAAATGGCAGCCTGCATTGAAAAAAGACAAAGGTTATTACATATGTTGTGGTAATTAATAATTATCCTGAAGAAATTATCACACTGGGTATTTTGCAGACAGTTTGCTAAAATTTCCAAACAGCATAGAAATGTGTGTGATTCCAATGCCAGTGCCACCTGGGATAAAATCACTGCATGCTTCTTGGGGATTCTAGCTGTAGCTTGACCCAGAAACTTGCCATACCACAGTGTTAGTTGATCTCCATCTGTTATAGCACCAGAAAACTCAAGTGGCAAAATAGTATTTTGTATGGACTGGACATTTGTCTGCTCACCTGTTCATACACCATTTAGACACATTTGTGAATAGGAGAACATCTTCCATCTGCAGTGACCACTCTCAATTGTCTTAGGAGAACATAAAAAGAAACTTGCCCCTCCAGCTTGGAAACTCCTTCTGTTGTGTTCATGCCAGTGCATTAATACCCTTTTCTTGGCATTATTGGTGTTGCAAAAGCTGTGCCTTGCCAGTGGGAGATGGTCACTGTGGCTACAGGGACTATGCTCTGTCTGATGAGACATATCTGCCATGGCAACCAAACACCACAAAAGCTTTCAGGACCTTCCTCTACTATTATCCTTTTGGTTTGGGGCAGTCAAAGGGAGTAGGAAAGTCTCCAGGAAATGGAGAGAGATAAGTGAAATAGAGACAAACATCTGAAAGACCTGCCTGTACCATAAATAAGCATCACTCTTCTGTGTTGCAGCAGCACTGCTGTTCACAGCTGCATCTGAACTGAGATGTCTGAAGAAAATGGAAAAGCTAAGGAGGGGAGAAAGGGTAGTAGTGATTCTTTTTGGCTCATGGTGGGCAAGTCTTCATTCAGAATGATGTTTTAGGGATCTTTTTATGCTAGAGAGATTTAGATTTCCCATTTCTATAAAATACAAGTAATGTATAATAAAAATGTACAATGTACATTAAAAGTACATTTACATCTCTTTCATGCAGCAGTGTGTGTTTATGGATGGAAAGTCCCATTTCTTTTGCTGATGTTAATACTCCTTTGGAAAAAAGAGAATTTGTAGCCATAACACCTGACATGGAAAACTGGTCTGTTTGTTCAAAAAGAGCTCAGTGAGCAAGAGCAACATTTAAACTATAAACACAGACGTTTAGTTGACACTGTTATTAAATATTAAGCCAAATTTATGTGAGTGTCTAATCAAATAGCAGCCTTGGTCAGCTTTGGGAACTGAAGTAAAATTGGTTATTGTTGACATTAACTGAATGATCTGATCAAATTATATAAAAATAATCCTACAGTATTGAAATCAAACTTAATATGAAAAGTTATTATCATAGGATGGAGCCATCAGCTCCACACAGACAATATAACTGGTATTTTAAGCAGCCTGCCAATCTACAGTTACAGTTGTGGCTTAGGGAAGCCTGACTATCATAAATGGCAGCAGCATGCAGTAGGCTTACAGTAAGAGTATTTACATTCTCACGGCTCACTGTCCTAATAATTGTAAAAAATAAATAAATAAAAAAATTAAAAAGGATAAAAGACTTCATTTTTCTAAAGTAAACTGTTATGCTATTGGTTTTAATGCTAGGGTACATAGAAAAGTATTTAATGCCTTTATTTCTACCTGCTTTACATGCTAACAAAGTCTCTCAAACTAGAGGCCTCATTTTTATCAAGTGATGAAAAAAAAAACCCATTAATGCACTGCAGAGTTTGATTTTGCCAGAACTCTACTTCCTACCAAGGAAGACAGACTGAGCTGAGGGCAGAGGGCTTTAGGAAATCTCAGCTGGGAGATGGGAGAAAAGGCAGGGTGCACTAAAGCTACTGACTAAATAGTCCTGTTCTGAGAAGACACACAAGTTTTTGTATAAGGATTTTGTCCAAAAGTCACAAACAGCTGAGAACCTTAGGTTAAAGGACTTTGATTTGGGAATGGGCTACCCTATGTTGTTGTACTCACCTCTTGGCACTGTAAAAGCCAATAAACTTTGGGTCCTTTACATCAGACTGTTCAGAAAAGGTTTCAGAGATTCAAGGAAAGAAAAAAAAACCCTAACAATTTTATTATTTCCCACTTAGAAAAGCTTAAAGGACTAGTAATGTATTTCTTCAGAATCAATGTTCCACTGACAACAGAGCAACTGTGATCAATGACTGTTTTAATAACAGATGTTGTGTGGAAAAAAAAATCAGAGAAACATAGATTGGTTTGGGACCTTAAAGATGAGCTAGTTCCAGTTCCTCTGCATGTAGAAAGACACCTCCCACTAGACAAGGATGCTCAAAGCCCCATCAATTGCCAAATGAGGGGGACACTTTTCACTAAGGGAGTAGCACGTTAAACTACTTCTGCATCCCTTCTGCCATAACATACTCCCAGACATATGTGGCTTGGTGTTATTTACTACGTGTATTTGCTGAGGTACAAAATGGGAAACAGACAAGAGAGGAAGGCTAAGAGTGACAAAGTGTGGACATTTGTATTTACATGATCTGAGCCAGAGCTGTTTATCAGAGGATGTAGCATCCCAAGCTGTTACATATCCATCTTTGAATCCTACACCAATGCTCAGTCTCACATTAAAAATGTGCATGTAGTCATCTCCAGGAGAAATAAAAGTGAGGTGAAAGCATGGTGAAATGTGAAAGAGCACATGCATTTTTTTAAAGTTAGGAATAAACACAGAAAATCTTGAATTAAATTGCTGTTATAGGAGAAACAAATATACATACAGTGAATCCCTTGATTCTTACTCATGTTTCCAAAAAGTTAAATCCATCAACTTGGGAAAAAAAAAATAAAACAAAAACCAAAACCAACCAAACAAACAAAACACACTCAAATGAGTGGAAGAGTCAATACCTGGATAATGTAAAGAACAAAACTGCGAATGGTATTATTTGAGCTCCCAAAAAACCTAGAAATATTATGGTCAGATTCAAAGAAGGACTTACATTCTGAAGACTTAGACAGTGCTAAGTTATTTAAATTCAAAACCATGACTCCAAAATATCATTCTTATCTGTCATTGAGTTACTAAAAGGAACTTTTTATATAACTATGTAATTGCTTTCCTGCATTATTAACTCCATGCAAACAACATTGATACCACATAAAAATTAAAGGAAAACCCCAGTGATCCAATCTTACCTTTCTGATGCCTTCAGAAGGATTCGATACACAATTATCTGCCCCATTATTCTTACTGATAGTCCTCCACAGTTCAGCAAACGTGTTATCCTGCTCCAACGGGTTTGTCCCTTTTGCTTTAAAGTATTCATACACTGCTGAATCCCTGACTGTACCATAAGAAATATCCATTTGTTTGGATAGATCCTGAAATGTTCTGAAATTCAAGTTATATTTAGATATTAGTATTACGTAGTACATTACCAGGATTCGATTCATTAAATGCTTTCTGTGTCTGTCATTACTCAGAGATCAATTACTCTCACAGATTAACATTTGTGTATCTCTTTCCTGATCATAAAACTATGGAGTAATTTAATTGTATTGAGATCATATGAATTTGACTATACTAAGGTCTTTTTCACACCAGTAAAGATTTCTTTTTTGACAGATAATATTGAATTGAAATATTACAATTCCAAGTTTGCACAATACAGTGCAATAAAGACTTACTTGACCACAGAAAAAAGTCAGATTACAAATATAAACTTCCAGCCCCATCAGCATCATTCAGAAGAACTTGCACAGAATTCAGTGGCATTAGTTTGCAATTACACCAATATCCCATCTGTCTCCAAACAAACAAAAATCTTGCTTCCAAATTCCACCAAGTCTCTCTCTCTTTTCACAGTTTCTGGTAAAACAGGCGTTTTTCATTCACACGCAGGCCTAACACTCATTTACTCACTATACCACTCTGGAAGTGCAAATGTGACCTCAAATGTGAGTGCCTGGGAGTGCACAATTTATTCTCAAGTTGTACAGAATGAAATTCGCTCCTGTTTTACAGCATTTTCTGCACTGGAAGTTGTAAATCACTACCTGCATCAATAAAAACCAGCCCAAGTTTCAAAACATTTAAGGTAGCCTCCCTGCCATCAGAAGAAGCATCCTAGCTGTTTTTCACCTTGAGACTTTCATTCCCACTCCTGTTATCTTCCTTTTCCCTTAAGCACCTATGCAGAGCCACTGTTTTTTTCATCTAAGCAGATACACACACAAACATACACTCAACCATGGCCCACCACATGCAGCAAAGGAACCAAAGTAGATTTCATAAATAATGGCTTATTTTATGTTTTAGAAATGTATAACTTCCCATAATAACAACACGCTTCTGATATGACCAGCTGACTAAAGCTGCTCAAGTTCGAACTAAAACAGCACTCCCTATCTTCCTCTTCTCTCCACAGTTTCTTTGCCCCAGAAACAATCTTCCAAAAAAAAAAAAAAAAAAATCATCCTCACATCAGAAAGGCTGACTCATACCACCTCCCACCTGCCTCTAGCTCCTGGAGCCACAAAAGCAAAATATTTTGCTTTGCAGCTCTTTCAGAATATTTTTTTCATACTGCTCCTAAGAAGGCTTCCTTTGGCCCATGAACTGAATCTGTTTTCCACAGCTGTAGACTTCTGACAGACAATATTTTTCTGCCATCATCTTTTCTGTTTCACTGGAGAGATGCCACTGCTTACACCTCACAGCTCTGAGGGATTCCCTGCAACACTATTTAAAGCAAAGCAATCCAGCCATATACACAATACCACATACAAATCTGCAGAGACTTCTTCCATCTTCTCCATAATGTCACCTCCAGGCCTCCTAAGTTTGTCTTCAAAAAGACACATGGAGCAGAACCAGCTGGCTCTGGCCCTGGAGCTGTAGCTCAGCAGGGCTGCCGCTCTTAGCTCCATCAAAACTCTCCAAACTCAGAAACTGCTTTGGATAGTTTAAGTGGTTTAAGTTCTTAAATTGTGTTAAGGAATTTTATCATTTTAAGCTGTTAAGCAGCTTTAAGTAAGACTGTGAACAGTTTTTCTCTCTATACACTGTACTTTTGAGGGTTTGGGCTGAGTCTGGGAGTTCCATCACACCCTAAATCTCCTGCTATTTCTCAGGCTCCGTGTGTGGGACTTAGGTGAAGTACAAAATGAATGCACTGGAGGCTACTGGAAATTCAAAGTTCTAATGAAAAATGAGATAATTTTTGTTGATTTTATTTCTCTCTTTGTTTAGCAGTCACACAAGTTATATTCTGGTCTCCTAAGTGTTTTCTTTGCATTTCATTGAACCAGACCATTTTTCCTTCAGTCTTGATCTAATTGATTACGTGCTACATTTCATAGAATCATAGAATCATTTAGTTCCTTTTTTCTTTTTAAAATAACTTGTCATATTCCATGGAACTGCTTATGTCCTGAGGATGGGTTATTTGGCTGTTAGGAGATACATTTCAGTTCATTCTATGTACAAATAATGAAGAAAAGTATTCAATACACAGAGGAAGGTTTCTCTGGCAACCTTTGTTTCACACTACTTTTGGTGTGTGGATATCACCATATGTAGGAGTGCACTTTTGGTAGAACACAGTAGCAGAAGCATGTTTAGCTGATGGTCTTTAACACTGCTCTTAGCTGATACCAACTTTAAAGATGCCTACAGCTCATGCAGCCACTATGTTTGAATGTTTGAACATGAGAATTTAGATATTAAAAACCATTTAAAACCTGCAGTTTTACTAATGTCGTTATTTTCTGGATCACTTTTACTGCCTCTACCATTGTGGAAGCTTTTTATCAGAAATACACAATTATTTTAGCTAAATTGTACTTTATTGACAATCAGTACTTTTTTTTTCTACATTTTGTTGATAATCAGAACTATCCACAAGCACAGTACATTTTGCTTTCTGAGCAGCATGTTTTTTTCAATTCTCTCAATGTCACAGGACCTGATGAGCAAATTTGGGGTTTAAATCAAGTGCTTTGCTGGCCCAATAAGCAGATAATCAGTGCTGGTGACAGAGAGAGAAGCACAGCCTTTGCCTTGGTGTTGTGAGTGAGACAAGTAATGCCCCTTTAGATGGCAGAATATCCTTAGAATAGATAATATGGAGTATCATGTGCCCTAAGGATTGCACGTTTCTCTCTTGCAGTGCCTCATTTGATGTGTTATACAAACAGCCACTGCCATGGGAAATACTCTCCACTAGAAATATCCTGTGAGAGAGACAGATGATCATCAGAGAACAGAGTGAGGGTCACAGCAGGTAATCAAACCTATGACTGGTTCCTGTAGCATCAATTCAGAGGGCTGGCAACTGAGTGAGGAAATAACCTTACGCCTTTTCCAAATGGACCATTTAACCAAATCTCAAAAGTTATCCCAATAGGGAATGGTTTGGACCATGGTTCTTACACAGTATGAAAATGCCTCTGTGCTGTATAGCTGAACCGAAAGTGAAGGCAACGCTTAGCATTTCCATCACCAGGGAAGTGATCAAAAGATCTGGGCATGTCAGGTACAGTCACATGTATTAAAGACACTGAATGGTGATTAGTATCTCCTGCCTTTTACAGGATGGATTAAGATCATCACACATGCAGGTATTAACTGTTGTTGTTTTATCCCCCTCAGATCTGCCATTGCTAGACAAAACCACTCACTGCAACATTTCAGATACTGGTTGTATTTTACAATTGTGTCATTCTCTAAATATTTAGACCTCATTTTTTCAACCAATCATTAACTGGGCTCACTCATACTCTCGGCACACTTTCCTATGGCAAAGATTTCATGCATTTAATATAGAAAATTATTTGAAACAAAAATGCATAGCATAACAAGATGCCCCATTAACCTTACCACCTCAGTTATTGGATCTCACAACCCATTAAGGACTCTGTAAATGTGATTAAAGATAAAACTGGTAAAGCAGAAAAAGCCAATGTTCCTCACTTACAGCTACGGGAGCTAAACTTGAACTTGTAGATAAATACATCCACTGTGTGATTACTGTAATAGGCAAGTACACGTAAAGCAATTGATTTAAGTAAATTTTTCTGTGGTCAGTCTAAACAAAATTGGTGTCTTTTAAAACTGTATTACCCAAAAAAATACTTAACGTGTGTAGCTATGCCTGCTAAGTAAATGCTACGATTGATACGCAATTTCCCGTGAAGTTGTAATTATTCGTGTACAGTCAGCTGAAAACTGGAATCTCTGCCTGTTTTATTTTTCAGAAACACATTTACAGAAGCCATATACTGCAGAATAAACACTCAGGCAATTGCTGTACTAGCATTTATAATTAAACTTCTAGAAATAATTGCCAGAAAACCAATACTGGTTAAGTTACACTTTTTGGAGATGTTTCCTTACTAGTAAAAGATGCCTGTAGCTGTAGATAGTTAGACTGGGAATGTGCTGCCAATATAGGTTTTTTTTACTCTGGAAATGCTATAAATCTGAGTATCTTGATGAATAATATGATGAATCTTGACTTGTCACTTGTGACAGTGACAGATCAAAACTTCAGTTAACTCAACTGGACTCATCAGGATCATCAGATATGACCACAGTATTCAAAAAACAAAACAAAATAGAAAACGAGCTCCTGTCATTTCTAAGGTAAGAAAATGGAATATTCTTCCTTTTTATATCTACTAATTGTTGTTTGGGTTTTTTTGTTTTGTTTTGTTTTTTAAACTTAAGGAAGATCTTTAAACAAAAGAATAATTAAAAAAGCCAAAAATACTCCCTTAGGTATTTTTTTCTCATCCTTATCACCCTTTTTTTTTTTTAAGTTTGTAGCAAGCTGTACATCTGGATTCCATGGTGTAAAGTTTATGACTGTAAGCAAAGCAATCAGCTGACACTGCCATGTCATGCAGTCCTCGTCTTTTACATCACAGTGATTTATCTTCAGCCTTAGAGAAGTCATAATGGGAAAATCCTGACAGCTCCTTGATTTAGAGAAAGTGTCTTGTTAGCATTCACAACTGCTCATGCTCTGACACTGTAAAACTGAGGATTTTGCCAGTTTGCTATTACTTTTGGGAACACAGTATTTCAGCAGTTTCTGAACCCACAGTAGTATTTTTAAAGGATGTAAGAACTTTCATGCTTAGTTTCTATTACCTTTAGGAATAATAAAGCTTAAGGTTAGACACAGAAGTAATGATCAGCTTTCTGCCCTCCTTCTTTCATGGTGTGAGTACGCTTCAGTGTAACCTCTCCCCAGCACCACAGGCGTTTTGTCAAACAATACAATATAAATAATTCCTCTCAAGTAAAATTAATTCATTGTCTTAATTAGTATTAATCCCTAAGTAATATACAGATGATTAAATAAATGTACTGCTTATTCCACATTTTACAGAGAAAACTGTTATTTATTTATTTAAGGAAGCCAGTAACCTGAGAATTTTGCTCAGTGCAGCATAATGTCTTATTTGATGGCTGATGAAAATATGGCATCCCAGAGACGATGAGGCTTTTAAAGCTGCTCTACCTAGATGAAGCCTTAAAAATGTATACATAAAACACAAGTCATAAATTTCTAGTTTTTAAATACCTTGAAGCTACTTTATTTTCTTTTTTTTTCTTTTCAAAGCTATGAATTCCTGACATGGACAGAATTCAGTGTAAATGAAGTTCCCGACTATAACTATTTTCTCAACAGGATATATGGGAAGGAAATATGTGCTTCATGCACTGGGAAAAAAGTAATCCCACTAAACATCTAAGTAAAAATAAAAGTAGCAGAATTGATATGATAACCTTACACCACCAGTATAAGTCCAAGAAATACATATGAGCTGAAACCTAGAACATAAAATCCTATTGGAAAAGAGATATACTTGATGAAGTTATCACCAGTGGAAAGCAATGAGTTCTGATTCTGCCTACTATGAACTGCAAAAAGGCATTTTGCTCATAACTACATTCTCCTTGGATGTACTTGCCAAGACAATGAGAACGAATGACAAAGCAAGAGTTTATTGGTGGTGACCATACATTAGTCCACCCACTGAGAGACAGGCTTAGGAGCCAAGCAAGCTTTGCAGGATGAGCTTCTCGTTTGTAGGTCTCTCCATTGAGAAAGGTCTGCAAAACTGAGTCAGAGAGTGGTATTGTGGTGGTACTGATAATTTCTACATGAGCAGAAGATCCTCGACTTATACAGAAGTATAAGTCTTGACTTATACAGAAAAGAGTGATATATTAGCTGAATAATGAGATAACATTAGATCTAACCTATCTTTAGCACCAGTGAGCCTAAAATGTAAATATCCATTAAAAAAAAAAAAAAAAAAAAGTATTAATAATCCTTTTCTATAGATTACCAAGATTTGTTTCAGGTTCATATAGGAATGTTACAGTTCAAAGTATTGTTAAAATTTCTTCCAGTGGCTTATTTAGGAAACAGGCCCAAAAAAACCCCCAAAAAACCCAAACCAAAACCACCAAAAAAACCCCACAAAAAACCCACACAAAAAAACAACAAAAAACCACCAAATAACCAAAAAACCCCCCCAACAAACTATGAGAGTCAAATTTGAATCCAAAAAACAAACTGGTTTCTCATTATTAAAACAGATTCTTCTGTTAACAAACTCAGCCCCCTGGTTATCCATTGCTACTTCTAAACAGTGCCCTCAGGACCACCTTGGCAACTCCAATCATCTGCAGTGATCCACTTGAGTGTGACTTCTCTTGTCACTGGACTGTAGAAGGTCATTCTGCCTAGAGCTAATGCTGGCTCTGCTCCAGCACCACTCAGAAAGAAATCTGTTAAACAACTAGAAATAGGCTAAACATCTCCTGATTGCCAGTCTTAATATTTCTAGCTATACTTCCAACCCTTCTCTTCTCCAAACATCTTTCAGGTAATAAGAAATTCCATTCCTGATTGTTGTATGAACTAGTTGTGGGTTTTTTTGTTGGTGATGGTTATTTGTACTGACTCTTTTCTTTCTGTATGTTCTATGTTTTCTGCGTTGCAATCACATGGTGAAGACCATCATGATGGTCCCTATAGTAGAAGTTTTGATTGCTTTGCTTGAAAGTGCTTTTAAAAATAACAATAGCATGATAAATAACTCCATTAATAATTGTAGTGATGGAAGGTAGTTTCCAAGTATTTGCACTGGCACCCTTCTGCAATGTCTGTGTAAGTTTCATAGCCAGGCATTTATGATTGCATATGAGTTTATCTAACGTCTGCTTGAAGGAGTGAAGTCAGAAGGCAGTCTTCCCTTTATATTTTTAAGGGTAATTGAATGGACCCCTCTTCACCACTACATCTTTCTATATTTCCAACAAATTAATATACTTGAGATATTACCCACTTTGGCCATCATGTTTGCAATTTAACAACAGAAAGTAACAGATTGACAGACATTCTGAGTAATCCTATTAGAGGCTTTTTTAAGATGCAGGCCCAGGTTTTCAAAACCTGGAGCTTTAATTTCTGTGCTGAAATCTGTGTTTTAACTACTACATGACTAGGCAGATTTTCAGAATGGATCAAGGAAGGTTTTGGCAAAACAGCACATCTGTAAGATGTTCATAGATTCTGTTAAAAACCTGGAAAGGGATTCAGAGCAGTCATGAGTAGTTTCTGCTAATTCTGCAAATTCAGGATAGTTAGTCCTGCAAAGAATCTGGGTTAGCCTGGGTCTTTCACTCACACTTCATATTCCATTCAACACTGAGAAGGAAATGAAAATGCAAAGGCGAAAAGGTGAAAACATCTCAAGAGATTGTAGCATGTTTGGGGAAGAGAAATACATCACTTGGAATACCTTTGAAAATTTTCTTGCTTTACTTTTAAACCACTTTGCCATTGTGACCTTTTTCTGAGTAGCTTGGAGGGTTAAGATGTTAATTAAAGCAAAGTATTCTACTCCCTAAATTATTAATTAAAATAAAAACTGCAGCTGTTGTTTAACAGCAGCTCAGTCCCAACAGCAGGTTTTAGTCACTTCACCTAAATCAAACATATCATAAAGCTGGCATGAAAATCGTATTGTCTGAATCAGCCACATCTGGTGACTAACACAGGATTTTACGTATAATGAAAATTACAAACTACCTCTATTTTTTATGCAAATGCAGTTTAAATTGTTTGCTATGCTGATATCTTCTAGCACTCACATTCAGAAGCTAAAAATTCTAATGAAGATTAATGATTAAGATTGACAAGGAAGAAATTGCTTTCTTCCTTCTCAAATGGTGTTATAAGTACTGCTACCATTGCTGTTGAGTTATGCGCTTGGATGACAAAGAGAGGATTTTTAATTAAATAGAGTGGGGAACAGATAAGCTTGGCATCCTGGTGCTGGCTTAGAAAGTCCTTACTCAGGGTGAATGGTACTTTGTACTGGGACTATTAGGATATCATTATGCTGTGAGTAGTTCCATTAAAGTCCATGAAATCCCAGTGTGGGATAAGGTTCTACGCAACTCTTTATTAATTTTTGATTTATCTGGAGCTGTCAAACACTGCGAAAACAAGGATCTCTTTGTGGAAAGCTCTGGGCTATTGCCTGCACCACCGTCAGCAGTCTTATAGCCAGGTTGAAGTGGCTGGATAAATTCACATGACTCAGATCTGTCAGAGGTACAAAGTGATACTGAAAAACAACTTCACACTCTTCCCTTACCATAGGGAGCAAAGCAGAAGCTATCGATGTTGACAGATAAGAGAGAAGAAAACAGGAGGGCTCTGAAGAGGCATCTTGATTGCAACAACATGTGCTGCATACTCCTGGGAAATCAAAACATAGGGCTCTTCATTAATACTGAAAGCACATAGACTATTCATCAGTTATTATTGATGTCTAAAGTGCATGCGTTACATATGCATATTTTAAAGTCTGGAGGCCCTCTTGGATGTTTCTCAGTGGAGCCAGGCTGCAAGCCCTGGCTGTGTGATGTACTTCCCACCCTGACCTACACTCAGGTAAACACAGAAACAGATCTTACCCTTTTGCCCCTGTATTCTCACCCCCCAAATACAAGTCTCACCTGAATACTAAACCTCGCACAGGACACACTGAGAGCACAGCATCTATCTGTTCCTTAGACAAAAATAAATTAGTTGATCGGGTGGTCTAATTGCATGCCTTGAAATATGAGCTTGGAAACTGCATTACTGACATATGAAAGAAACATAGTAGTTACCATCCATTCCATTCTGACTGATGGTTTTCTATTATTTTTTGACAGATATGACTATTCATAAATCAATCAGATAAAATCAATGACTAGTTCTCCTAGGCTAGTGTTAGTAGTTTAGAAGGCAAACAACTTCAGTGCATGTGACTACATTTCTTTTAATGGAACTTTGACAGCTGCATCAAAATAGCTTTTTAAAGTCACGCCATTCTCTCTCTCATCTCCAGATGAGTCTGGAAATGTGATGTGTACTATATTATATTACATTATATCAGGGCACACGTGCAGAAGAGAAGATTGCTCAGTAAGGCAGATGAGCCCAGGAAGTGGAAACAGCACATGCAATCCTCCCCTTAGTTATACAGTACAATTTCAAGAAAAGTTTTCATTCTCTCTAGAAAATCTTTTGCAACGCAGAAACCAAGAACTAATAGGAAAGCGCTCTTGGCAATAAACAGGAGCATCTTAATTTCCAAGGAAACTAAGAAACTCCAGCTCGTTTCCTCCTAAGCACCTATAACCTTCAACTATTGAAAGTGTGCTAAGCTGAGGGTTTTTTTCTCTTTTCTTGTCTTTACATTATCAGAAATAGTTTCTAAGACTCCTTATTGCAAATAAGCCATTTTAAAGCATTTTCTTTAAATGGCAAGCTTACATTTTTCCATCTCATGGCCAGAGAGTCTATACACATTTCAGAATTCATTGGAACAACTTTTATTTCAGAAGATGACATACCATCCTATGTATCATTTAATGTGTTAAGAGTTTAAGGTGTGCAAAAGAATGATCTGTCATAGAAGAATTTTATAAGGAGAATCACTTTTTGATTTGAATGAAAACATCAAAGAGAAAAGTAATCAGATGAAAAGTTCTTGCAAGAGGATGGAGCTCTGAGGGGTTGGGGAGGAAGCAAGAGTAACAGCATACAAATAATGGTTTTCCAAAGAGCAGGTGGCAACAGACTTGATGAACTGGAGAAGAAAGTTTCTTACAAAGTTTATTTGAAGGATAAAGTAATACAGAAGGGCTGGCAATTCTTATGTTAGAGACCCTAACAAAAACATAGATGCAAACTATTTTCCTTAATGTGAGGAATTATCAGAAGAAATTATAAGAATTATAATTACATTATTATAATGTCAGCAAGAGCTCGTTCCTAGAAAACCAAAACCATTTCTTTTTTCTGAGTGATTATAAGAGTAGTGCAACGATTTGCCTAAATGTGAATACACAGTACAAATGCCTTGGAAACATACAAATGTATGGGAGGAAAAAGAAATCAGTGAAAGAAAAATAATTCTACTTCACAACAGCAAAGAATATGGCTTATATTTAAGATGTTACTGCACAAAGCTCCTTGTGTAGTCCCTCAGCTGAAGTTCCTGCACCCACAGCAGAGCTGGCAAAAAGACACATGGCTGTACCTTAGCTGTACCATACAAAGTTTGATTTCTTAATATTATGGCTGATTTCATCAGCACAAGATGCACTGAACTTATCAAAACTGAAAATCCTCACCTCACAACCTGAGCACAGGTATGCTCAATTTTTAGACTCTGAAAGAGGGCCTGATGAAGTTTGCTCCAAGAAAGTAGCTTTTGAATTGCTTGTTTGAGGAGAACTTTTAAGCTATAGGAATTACTTAATTTTATTGCAGGCTATTAATTCAAACCTTACAATGTGAAAGAAAGACCACCTAAGTGGAGTACAGAACTGGCCAGAGCATGATGACACTGGTCAGGGTTAACCAGCCAACCTTTGCTGTGGAGGATAGCTGGGGAAGTGTTCGTCCTCTGCCCCTTCTGGAAACTTCACTTCTAGCCCCTCTTCTCCCTCCATCCAAAAAAATCTAAAGAAATAAACAATTCACTGGATGTTCCTTACAGTCAGCATTCTGACATTGAATATATGGCAATAAACAGAAGGTGGGAAAATTACTTTTGCTGCAAGGTAGGTGAGAAATTCTGCTGCTGAACCACCACGGTACAAGAATGTCAGAACCACTGCTCAGTTGGAGATGTGGATGAGGAGGTGAGATAACTCTTCTTATTTTTTTTAATTCACATGAACAAATAAAGCATTTCTCAAAATACCCAACAGACTAGGAGACTGGAAAGCTTATGTATGTCCTGCCTGCACTGGCAGCAAGTAAGAAAATGAGTATAACCTTCGCTTGCAAGTAGGTAACACCTACTTCATCTCATTATTTTACAGAAATTAAATTACTGTGACAAAGTGCTTACTAATTATTGGTAGTTTATGAATGCAATTTACTTGCTTGTTCTGTATTTGGGGATGTTGTCAGAGATACTTTCCAACTCCAGATAATATGGATTATTTTAGCCCATTGTAGAGCCACCTCCATGACCTTTACAGTAAGGCTCAGTTACACTAATGACTGTGACCAGCACAGATAAATGGTATAAAATACAAGCAAGTTTACAGGTGGTTTTGCTTTTTCCAGGCAGCTGCTTCACCATCAAGTGTCATGAAAGTATTTATATGTTTTCAGCATCTATCTGGGTTCTCATTTTGAGTGTCTTAGTTTAATGCTTTCCTGGCAAAGAGATATATCATGGGTATGTAACAATATCTGGCTGTCCAAAAGAACAGCAAACAAAACCAGCAGGGAAATACATGGAATATTGTAGCAGCATGCAATAAGATGTTAGGAAATTTTGTACTCTAGTTCAAATAGCTAGGAAAAACATATTAGTGCTTTTGCAGGAGTGAAACTCAAAAAATTGAGCACACTGGTCAACCTGCTTTAATGTCTCTTCCTCACCCAGGATCCATTTCCGAAACAGAATTCACCAAAAAGTTTTTCATCTTACTCCTGTTAAAAAATGAAGGGTTGAGGTAGCCTTTACAGTTAGGAAATGTCTGAAGCTTTAAGGCCATCTTTGAGTTGCTGTAGTAGTTATTATTTTGCCTGTTCCATATCCTGTTGTATTAGATTTTATTATAATTTCATGTAGTACATCAAATCAGCATCTTTAGAGAAAAAAAAATAAAAATATCCTATTGGCCAAAAATCTTCTATTAACACATCTTGCACAGTTTATCCCTTAGGAGTCAAGTTAAAAATAATACCCAATAAAATCAGCCATAGGTGTTATCCTTGTAATAAAAAGAAACCACACACTACAACTAAAAAAGGTCGATTTCTGGGACAGTGAGATCTGAAGTATGCAGAAAGCATTCAGCTACTTCACTGTGGACAGCCAGCAGATAATCTATATTTATATGAGAAAATTTGACTTAAATGGTGACTTAATCTCAGATCTGAAGAGAATGAGTATCAAATCTCAGATCTGAAGCAATCCTAGTACATTTGGATGGGATGTCCTAAGAGTTGCTGCTCTTGGTAAATATTCATCCTTACAAATCAAACGCAAAAAATAATTAAAAATAATTTTTATAATAATCACAGAAGGAAGATTTTGCTGCTGTCATATCCGAATAATTTCCTTCTCTAAACTGTGGGCATCTGAATGTTAATGCCTCAAGGTGATCAGGCATTGGAAGCCTTCTTAGGAGCAGTATGAAAAAAAAATCTTCTGAAAGAGCTGCAAAGAAAAATATTTTGCTTTTGTGGCTCCAGGAGCTAGAGGCTGGTGGGAGGTGGCATGAGTCAGCCTTTCTGATGTGAGGATGACTTTTAAAAAGAGACTGATGTGGTACTCAGTGCCATGATCTAGTAACCACAGTGGTAATGGACTAAGGGTTGGACTTCATCATCTCAGAGGTCCTTTCCAACCCGATTTGGATTTCTGTGATTCTGTGAACCCACCTTAAGCCACAGAACTTCCCAGTAACAAGAACAAATGAAGATATGCTATAATACATGTGTAACAAAAATAGAATTGAAGAGCTTGTGGAATTACAAATCTCTTGGTCTGCCACCGAACTGCAATATATGCCACATTTTCATAGTGGCAATTGGAGAGTTTGAATGCAAGTTATGCATTCTTCTTTTTCCCCAGAAGAAAATCCTTGGGAAATATTTGCACTTACATGCTTGCCTGCTTGCTCAATTACAAGAGCAATTAGGATCCATTTTAAATTGTGGTTGAAAGGCATATGCCAACATTTAGAAACCTTTCTAAAGGCTCCAGACTTTGTAAGGCCCTGGGCTTCCCAGAAGCACCCACGTGGCAACACCATTAATGGAAGTGAAAGGAAAGAACAGGCAATGGGTGTTCAAGCACTGGCAACCCCTCTGTGCCTTGTTCTGGACAATTTCTGAAGGCAAGTGGTGGGCAACCTCTGCTGCCCAGGCTGCAGAGTATTTCCCATAAAATTTCTTTCATGTGATGTGAACAGAGAACGTTCTGGAAAGAAAAAAATTTTGGAGGTTTTGTCCTTGCTCATTCACTTGCATCTTTCCTACACTCTATTTTTATGGATGAATTTAATCTAGTTATTTAATGATTGAAGCTTTTGCTCACAGGCCTTAAATAATAATCTTGATAATTATTTTTATCATGCTCATTCATACATGCCTCCTACCAATGTGCCTGAGGTGCTGCGCAGACACTGCAAAACATAGTACAAATTAAACATAATGAAAGAAACCCAAATGAAATATTTAGACAGCTATGTATGATATTAACAACAGAAAGGCTGCTTTCAAACACAAGGAAGGCAAAATCACTGCAAATGCAGAGGGATTCCTTTGAGGTCCTTGATACCAACCCTATCAAATCCATTTAACTACAGCAGATGAAACCTTTGTCCATTTCCCTCTAGCTGGCATCTTCAAAATAGTTTCCCCATTTTATTTTAAAAGATTTGTGATTGTTCCTGGTTTGTATGCAACCCAGAAAATCTTTTTTGATACCTGCAGAGCTTTTATAATACAGTCATTTCTGGCCATCATCTTTAAAGCCGCTAAACTGATAACATTGCATATAAATTACAAAAAAATGGTACTCTGCTACAGACAAAGGGAACTGAGACAGAGAGGAGTCAAACTTGCCAAGATCAAACAAAGCTTGTGGTAGAAAAGGAATTTGCACCCAAGTACTCCAAGTGCCAGACTATCATCCCAACTAAGCTGCAGTATATCTTCAGCTGTCACGAAAAGACGTGAAATTTGGGGATTAAAAGAAAATAAGGAAATCATGAAACAACAGCTGTGAACTTAAAAGCACATATTACATCTACTTGTATGAAGTCCATGAATGCATATATACAGATGTCTTCCAAATAATGTGTGCAAATATTAAGGATCAGTTTGACCAAATCTTAAATTTAAACTTCGATTTTGCAAATAGCCTACTTTTTATGTCCTATTTTTCTTACAGGATTCTTAATCTTGTGTTAGACAAGCTCTCCTAAACCTGAGTTTCAGAATATGTGTGCAGCTACTGAAGTGCATGTAGTGTGCTTATTAACAAGAAATGAAGCTGGAAGTTACGTCACTGCTAATTAAACTCATAATTACAAGTGGAAGGTCAGGCAGAAGATCTAAGGATTTGTTTAAAAATCTAGTAAGATGAATGAACAAAGTCACATGTAATTCAACCTTTACTTGGCAGACTGACGCATTAGACAACTTCTCAGCTGCATACCATTCTGAAGGAAAATAGAATAATAAATGCAAATCATATGGGTTCAAACAAGTCTGTCACAGATTAGCACAGGCTCTAAACATGACCTAGATTTCTATTTAAAACTAAAAATTAGGAATTGCTCATTTACAAGTTTAGAAGGTGGGTCACAGCTCTCTAGCCTGAGCTCCAAAGTGGTTGATGGCAACACATTTGAAAATTATGCCTTTTCTTTTGGAACTGGAACACCTCTCACCCTTCTGGTATAGGAAATCTGTCTAATGGTTCACTGTCCTGCCTTTGAATCTCCACAAACACAGAAATCCTGAGGTAACCACTCTGTTGCCTTTGTTCCTTTGCTTTGAGGTTGTAGCAGAAAGATGAGAAGAGCACAAGTGGTAATTTGGACAGAGGGATCCAAGAAGCAATATCAAGAGAGCAAAAGGATGCAGAAGTAGCAGCCTCTAGCAATTGGAAAATGGAGGACAGGTTCACACTATTTTCTGCTGTTCTTAATCTCCTTTGAAAGGCCAGGGGCTTGGATGTGAGTTTCAAACTCCACATTCTGACCGTCCCCCATCTTGTCACAGTGGGACAGGTGATGAGCACACAAGACACACAAGGAGCAAGGCAGCACTTGCAGTTATGCCAGACCAGAAAGCCAGAGCTTCCTCCCATTATCACACTTGTGATAAAGCTAATGTTGGGAAAATCCAAGAAGGTTTTTTGTTTTTTCATAGGATCTGGACACCTCAAAAGCACAGCACTTGTGAACCTGTTTGGGATTTAGGAAGTCTCTGTCAGGAAGCAGGGAAATATAGGCAGTATATCAAAGCTGCTTTCTCCCATGCCTCCTACTCGGCATATTTCACCTTCCTGTGAGGCACGGGTAGTCCCTGAAACTCATGGCAAGGAAAAGCCTTTTGAGATTTGCCAATACCAGATTTAAAAAAAAAAAAATTATTCCCTCATCAGCAGGTTATCATCTGACATGCTAATTCTAAAAATCTGCCTCCCAACAGTTCAGCTTGGCTTTAATGAATGTCTCACCAAGACCCTTCTAATAATGCCATTTATGATTCCTATGAAACACTTGTTTTATGTTGAAATGGTGGAGGTAATGATCACTGCGTTGATTGACACCTAGTTATTCAATCAAACATAGTCCTATTTCACTAGACATAGACCACCAATGCCAAATTTAATGCTGAAACAACTTGTATTAGGCTTTTTGGAGGGGGCCTGGGAAGAAAATCAGTCTTGTAATGAAAATCATAACTATGTTGCAGATACTGCAGCACCATAATACTATTTTCTCCCCTGCTGGCAATTTAGCAGCAGCAGTGCTGAACAACAGAGGACTTTTCTATGGAGGGAGAGATAATAGCACGCATTTACTGAGAGGATGGAGGATTGGTTTCCTAACAATCCAAGCATACACAGATGGATTTGGTAATTCTCAGCTGGTGAGCAGTTTTTCAGCTATAACTCATTGTGCCTCTTTTGGTGGGAAAAAACCTGATTTCACTGAGATGTTTCTTTCTTGGTCCATGAAAGATATAATGCAAGCAAGCTGAGAGGCAGACTTAGGAAGGCCAAAATAGCTCCAGCACATCATACAATGCTGAAGCTATATAGCACTGGGAGCCAAGACACAAGGCTGCTATGCATTCATGTAAGATAGTAATTTACTTTCTCTGGAAAAATACTTGCTCTAAATCTGATTCAACACTTTATAAGTTGTTTCTCCTGAAGAGTGGGGACATGATACTTCTTCATCACAGCTTGGAAATGGATGAAGGCTTAACAGAGTTTCTGGAGAACCCATTTCTATACCCCATCTCTGCTCTCCTAACACACTGACAATTTTCAGTGAGTGGAGTTAGTCCAGATTTCTCTCTCTCAGAGTAGCAGCATCTCAGCAACATTCAGCAAAATTGGTAAAACAGCCACAAGCAAGCCAAGCCAAGCAAGTACCTTAACTGTATCAGTTACACTAACCAGTGATTATGTGAAAGAGCTTTCTGACAGCTACCATTTCAGATTACTCAGAAATTATTCAGGTGCCTATTCCTAAGTATCTGGGACCACACCCCAGGCAATCGGAATAATCCACATTGTGGTTGAAAATCCTTAGTAGAGACCCCTGACTTTATAACCAAGTAGCTGGAGCACAACCTTATGACAATTTAAATGGCTTCACAGACATGTATGTTTCGGCACCCGAATTGCTCTGTTGGTGTTTGCAGATCACAACAGAGTGCTTTCTTCATTTTGTATCCTCACCTTGTACAAGGGGATCTGACATTGGTAACCTGAAAAGAGACAGCTACCATCATAGGCATATAAAGTATAAAAAGGCATGTAATTTTAATTCTTCAGCTGCCATCTCTAACAGTAGAAGGACATCTGGGCTCTAAAGTCCCAAAGCAATGCCAAGCAGCTCCTTTGCCCAGCTAACTTCTCTCCTCCTTAAGATTCTAAATTATGTCCTTTCAGTTTTATAAGAACAGGAATGAAAACCTCTTGTAAATGTTGTAATAACTCACCCTCAAAGGTCTTCTCTAATAAAGCATAGTTCTGCTCTTTAACCTATGTCAGTTTTTACAGATTCCTCACTGCATTTCACCCCAACTTTTGTCCTTCTCTGAATTTTGGTGATTTTGGGGAGATACTCAGTAGACCAAATGGGCTATTTTTTCTGCCATGAAGGAACTAGAATTTGCAGAATTTTTTGAGAAGATCATTATTCAAGCTTTCCAGATAACTATTTCTGCCATGAGTTTCAAGAGCAATTTATTCACTGAGCTTAACCTTATTGCCATTACAGCTAGGCCTCACAAATACTCTGTGGTAGTTTTATTCTATTTAGTTTCTTATCTTATTTCCAGAAATTACTTGTAGTTCTTATTTCTATTACTGTTTAAACCCACCTATTTCAGTCAAATTAACAGAAGATTAATTAAGAACAAAGTTTGCTGTGGTTCTGGGATGATTTCATTATTATTGTAAGATTACATCCATATAAAGCATCGAAAAACACTGTTAAAATCATGTTAACAGATAATGCACTCAGCTTTGTTTTTCTGTGCAGACACCACAGAGAGAACCCAAAAGCAGCTTTCTAAGCACCAGCCTCACCGAAGTGCCAAAGCCTCTGATTTAGGAGCTGAACACAAACATTAGTTCCAGTTTTCCCAGTGCAACCCCAAATGAGACCAGCAGAGGAGCTGTGTCACTCTCTAGCACCTAAAATCCTTGGCTCAGCATTTTCTAGGAGGAGGCCTCGTGTCCTCTGGCCTGCCCATCCTCTGGCCACCTCTTTACTCCATCCCCACCACATCAAACATGAGATATCAGGCTCTAATCCTGTCAGCAATGACTATGGAAGATCAACATCCCTCTCAGTTCTCCATGCTAGTGAGAAGGCAGAAATTTTGTCCTGTGTTTAGAGAGAAAAAAAAGTAAAACATCCTTTAGCCTTTAAAGTTCCTGAAGAAAAACAAATTACACACACAAATAGCCACCAAACAACCAGCAGCTCTTGAAAATATTCTCATTGGGTATGAATTAGTAGGCAAACAGCAGGGGAAAGAAGCCAAAGGTGCAAGATAAATTGAGTTTGCTACAGAATCTGTAATTCATCATTACAATATTGCTAACACAACTGTAGAGAATTATATCTAAATTTAATAAAACAACTGCTATATTACATCTATTATCCCGGAATCAAATTTGCTTATCTTTTCCTCCTTGAGGTGAAGCTTTTTCTGCAAATAATGCCACTGAATCTGGCCATTTCTATTTTAAAAGACCGTCTGTATTACCTTACATGCCAATAACAGCATAAATAACAGTGTATATCAAAATACTGAGACCATAAAATTACACATTGAAGGTAAGAAGTGAAATGTTAAATGGTTTCCAAGAGGTGACAGTTCCCTCTGATGTTCAACAAAGAAACAAAGACAACTGAAGCAGCAAGAGTTCTAGTTAAACAAAATACATATAAACATGAAATACCTCTCACAGAAAAATATACCATTAAAGTGCCATTGTCCTCTCCATGCACCTGTCAAACTGCTTGGGGATTTTGAGAGTAAAGGTGAGGGGCAGAAGGGGGGGCAGAGGAGAAAAGCAGCCAATGCCAAGAAGCAGCATACTTTATTAAAGTTATCTCCTTGCAAGAATGGAAGCTCAAATGGATAATACCTTTCTGTGAAATCCAGGTTTCCAGCTTCATGTTAAGAGGCTCTTACCTTATGGGATTATCCATCCTTGATACTGTGAGAAATGCTGCTAAATTCGCTGTGTAGGAAGAGCAGACAATAAGGGTGAAGAGCCACCAGCTTCCCATCACAATGCGCAGAGCCACAGAATTGATGGTAGATTCTCCTCCTACAAATAAACAGAGAAAGTGAGGGGCTCTCAGCAGTTTCCAGTTATGATCACCCCAGCGTGCCCCCTTATGATGGAGCTACTGAGTTTCTGCTTTCCCTCCAGACTGCTCTTTCACTGTGAGAAAAGCACTGCTTCCAGTAAGACTGATAATTTATGAACATTTTCACCAGTCAACCTCTTGCCCTGGATACTATTATAGAAAATCATCTTTCAAAATATTTTCCTTGGGAATTACTGAAAGTCAAATCTACTGAACATGAAAAATAGTCAAACTATAAAAAGTTTAATAGTCAAGCATGATTAATATGCAGGAATTAAATCATTAGAGTGTTCAAAATATTGTAATATTCTGTTTCCAGTGACTATTTCAGATTTGGATAAAACCACTAAAGTGTCCAATGGTTTGTGTGCTATCTATACTGCATTTAAATCTACAAAGACTGAAGCATGAATGCCATTACTTTTTACTCATTACAACATTTCTAACAATGTGAATTCTTTCTTGCGGCCTTCAAGCACAACTATGCTTGTACATTGCTGTACACAACCTTAACATATAGCTGGGACTGGTCATCTCAGAATATGCTTATGCTGGTTATGTCTTACTGTACTTAAGCCCATTAGGGATGCCACTTTCATGAGATGAGGGACCAAGTTTCATAGCAATAGTAAGAATTTTCCAGCTGAAGCTTTATGAACTTGCAAACACAGTGAAAAAAATTTAAAAAAAAAAGTATACAACAAACCCACATATTAACATTCAACTAAACTTGCCCTTCAAGACTAGTACTAACATTATAGATATGGGACAAAAAGTGTGTGGGCAGGTTTTGCAAACGATTTTTTACAGAAGTGTATTTATTAGTGGTAGCAATCTTGCTGAACTCAGTAGGATTATTCCTATGCCTAGAGAGTCCTAAGTATAAAGTTGGTTACATGGCTACAAGTAATATTCCTGTTCAGTTCAAAGAACTAAAAAGATAAATTGTCTCACATTAGTTCATAAGCATATAAATTTTTAAAATCAAGTATAAGCTGTTAGACAAGGTGCTAGCTTCAGAGTTGAAGGAGTGCTTTAATTCTGCACCAAGCAGGTCTGTAGTTTATTTATCACGTGATAATTTTCCCAAAGAGGAAAAGCTTGAAAGGAGTGTTTTTTCTGGATTTACTGAGAAACAGAAAAGCAGAACATAACCACCGCCTCCCCTGAACTTACCTTCCTCTTCCTTTTTTTCATCATCCCACTTTATCTCTCTGTATAAACCTTTTCTTTCATCTTTAGACCACCCTGGGCAAGACAGACACGTCCTGACCTGTTTTACCCAAGGCAGAATATGTCTGAATGTCTGTCAGGGGTGCTTACAAGAGTAAAGTAAGTACCTTGCTGAACAAAGGCACCGTACACGACCCAGATGGCACTGTGCAGGGTAGAAGAAGCAGAAGGGCTCGGCTGGGAAGCGTTCTGCGCCCTGACTGCCTGGATCCGATTCAAGACAAATATCAAGACACCAACTATAGGGATGGCTGCAGCAATGCAAGCCCACACTGCAAAGTCGAAAGGAGCAAAGAGAGAGAAGATGTTGATTTTCTCTTCAGGCTTTTTGATTAAGATCCCCACGGAATAGTCCATGTAGCGCTTGCTGAAGTCCACAACACTCTCTCGTTCTGGTGTTATGGTGATGGCTGAGATGGCAAGGTCTGCTCTCTGCGAGACAAACAGAAAGGGTCAGATCTCTTGCTTTCACCATGAATTTGGCCAGCATGAGCCTGAAGGAGAAACTTTTTGAGAACCAAGAGATTCTATGCATTTCTGTCTGTAATTTAGCATATTTAGATAAATTTAAATGAATTGTCTAAAAATGAAACCAGAATCTGCTTTGTCATTTAAACTTTAATTAATTGCACTGATTTAAAGCAGAGTAATGAAACATAACCTGTCGATATAGTCTAGAAGAAAAAGCATCACCTTGAATCCTCTCTGGAATGAGTGCAACTTATTTATCCTTTATCTCTCACTTGGCTTACAATGGATGCCTAACACTCTAACTTAACTTGGTGCACTGGAAGCAATAAGAAATAACCACGATTTATTTTATTTGGGTAAATGATGGTGAGGTACAAAGAGCTCATACTGGTTGTTCTCTGCAGAGTTCCTAACTTCCCATATTAGTGAAGGAATTTCATATGACAACTAGGATGGAGATTTTGTTTACTTTTTAACAGTGAATAAAGGAATTGCAAAAAGTACTATCTAGAAGTGTGCACTGAAAGCAGGTTAATTCCTGAAACTGTTTTGAGCTCATCATTCAAATAGAGTAGATATTACATGTAGAGGTATCCTTAAAGAGTATGCAAACTCAATTAAAGATAAAAAAGGAGTTAATAAATAAGATTCACAAAGATTTTGAAGAGCTGCAAATTGGATTTCTAATATTTTACCATCTTAATAAAAATAGCTCTCTTCAAAAAATAGAATGTACTTTTTATTTCCTATCTTTCTACATTTGGTTGGGAAAATAAAGAAAAGCTAGGTGGAGGTCTGCTTTGAAATCCTTTGCAGTCAGTGGAAAAGCTAGTAGCAGAAATGCCATTAAAAATACCATCATACATACTATATTGCTTGAAAGAAAGCAGTTTCCAGAGAAATTTATCAGGATTTCTTACCACATTTTCAAATTAAAGAAATTTAAACAGCTTATGTCAATGCAAAATAAGTTGGAAATTCTTTATATTCCTTAGCATCAATCAAGAACATCCCAGTATCATACAAGCATTTGCTAGGGCTTTAATTGCTTCTACTTCTTCCTAAGCATCTACTTACCAGATACTGAGCCGCCTACTTACTAGATAATGAGAAAGCTTCCACTTTCAGTAATAACTCCACTGCACCTTTTCTACAAAGGGCAGCAACATGGAATATTAATTCCTTTGGTTCCCCTTCTTGATTAACATTTGTCCCATGTCAGATATTGCGAACATGCACAAAATATACTCTAATTTCATTCTCTGGGAGCTTACAAGTGACAGTCTCTCCCCACTTACTTCAATGGAGTACAATTAACTGACTCCTGATTTGCAAGGCTGTAATTAAGAAATTTGGTCCTCTCTGTTTCAAATGAATGAATAATCTTGAGATCAGTTTAAATTCTGGTTCTTCAAAACACTTCTTTATAATATATTACTAGGAACATATTTCCCGTTTTGAAGTCAAACACTTGATCATTATCAAACACTGCCACAAAATAACCCAAATAAAGTCACATCAATAAACAAGTAGGAAAGACACAGTGACAGAAATTAAAATAGTAGTCATTAATATTTTAAGAAGAATGTATTACATTTTTCTCAGTTTTCTAGTAATTCCCTCTCACACACACAAATGTCCACTTTTCTTACTCTTACAGTTATGTAACCACTTAGATTTACACTGATATAGAGCAAACAGAAAAACAGACTCTTAGGTTCCTATCCTGCATACAGGATCGTAAATTGCACAGTTTTCACCACACTCAAACCACTGTTAGCTCAGAAGTGTTATGCACTGATACTTTCATACTAATTCATTCTATTTTAATCTAGAATGGAAGGGGAAATTGTAAAAAAACCCTCTTACAAAGCTCAACTCCAAAGAGTTGAGGTTTTTTTATTTTGTTTTTAAATGCAGCTTTTTGTCTGTGTACCTTGTTAATGAGTTCTCCAATCATGCCATTCCAGGAGCTGTTTTGGAGCTGCTGTCCATATTTGCCATCAGGAGCTTGATATATCTCATACTTGAAGCCCAGATTCTTGGCAAGTGCATCCAAGACATCAATGGAGAATCCTTTATATCTTTTTGGTTGGCCAAGTATGTTCTCTGCCACCATCACAAAAGGTTCTTCCTGAGAAGAAAGCAATAACTTAACTGATACCTGAAACAAGTTTTTTAGTTCACTTCTTTTAGCCAAAGGATTTTTCCTGAGATAATTCTGGACAACTTGGCACATCTTTTGAGACATTCCTAACCTTCTGAGGCAAAAACTAGAGGATGTGGGGGTTACTATCAGGCTTCTCAACCAGAAACCACTGCCTCAGCACCTGAATCCTATCTGTGACTTTGGGATTTCCACAGTTCTTGAGAAGAGGCAGCAACTCCAGAAGGCAATTCAATGACCTTCAGCAGCTTCCTGGTGCTCACAGGATGAACTGCCCTTGGAAGCACCTGCCTCTTCTCACTGACTATAAAGAAGGCACAGACTCAGTGCCCTAACCAGCTGTTTGGAATATAAATACTAAGTTAAGCATGTGAGTCCTAGATAGGAACATTAGTGATGTCCTTCTAACTCAGACAGTACCGGATCTAGAAAGCCGTCTTTTACGGACAATGATTAATCTTTTATCCAGGAGACAAAATAGCTAAAAATGCTGCATTTTGTGAATATTTAAAATTTTGAAAATTCCATAAGTAACTTTCATGGGTACTGACTCCTGGAGTATTTTAAATTTAAGTATGTTTATGGACAAAGGAAATATTTCTGCCAGGAGCAGGCATCCTGCTTTCCTGCAGGGGAATTCTGGGGCAACGGGCACACAGCCATCACTGTTGGCCACCTTTGAATTCTGCTACTGACATTCTCATGGAAGGGATCTGCCCACTTCTTACATAAAGTACAGCATAACCTTACCTGTCACTAGACAGAGGAAAGAAAACTGGGGGCTGAAGGGAAGTTGCCTTAATGATCTTATGTGATATTTCCTATTTGTACCACAGTTCAGAAAAAGAGAAATAAAAACTAGAAAATGACACCACATTCTGCAGTCTGCAAATTATAATCTTTTAGGCAAGAATGCATGATTCTCTTCAAGCCCTACTTTGTCCCTAATTTAGCACTTAGCAGACAGAAGCTCTGCTGCCACTTCAGATGCTGACAGCAGTCCTGAAAGTGTAATGATTTTTTTGAAAGATTATGCCTTTCTAAAATACATAATTTATCTCAAGAGGAACTTATGAGCTTGATGGAGGAAACATTTTACAGCCTGTAGTGCACAAGAGCCAAGATAAGATTATCATCATTGGTCCATCTGATCTTAAAATCCAGGAAATGCTGGAAACTGCATATCTAAGTTTGAGAATGGTGCCTGGAATGCGCCCCTGTGCACTCAAGCCCGGTGCTGATTACATGCCCACCAGGAAATACTATTCCAAAAAATAACATAAGCAAGCAAACAAGTACTTTGCACCTCTGACACTGCACAGCTTCACATATAATAATAAGTGATCATCTCTCTTTCTGGCTTATGTAACCGATCATCCAAAAATATAAAACTGAAAATGACAGGGGAAAACTGTGAGGGAAGTGCCCAAAATACCCAGCTCCTTTTTATTTTGAGCATACTACTCATTTTATTTGAGCATCCTATTTATTTTGGGCAACTCAAATAAGATCATACCAAGACAGTCACCACTTTGAGAGTCAATCCTTGCAAGTCATTGCCCAGACGTCGCTCCTGTAGGCTCCCATTCAGTCCTTTCTCAGAGTCCCACGTTGCCAACTAGAACAGAAAGTACAGTGAGGCTGAAGGACAAGTCTGAAGAAATCTTTCAGTATTTATGTGAACCAAACCCAGAATCGATAGAGAAAGGATGAGGGATATACGTTGTTTTTTTTTAAATTCAGAATCAGAATGAGAGATTTGGAGAACAGTTCATAAATGCTTTGCTTGGATGTATTTTCATTGATGCCTGTAACAAATTGCTCTATTATCCGTAGGATTTATCATATTATTTCACTTAGATAACTCTGACATATCTCTCTGGTAAGTTTATAATCCCTGACAGTGCTCACAATTACATATGGTCTCACTATCCCGTATTTCCTTCTCTGCTCAGATCCCCTCCTTTTCAGATCATCTCCTACTGCTTATCAAAGATGGACCCTTTTTTCTGCTGTACAACTGTGCACTTACTGATAGTCATAAATTCTCAACACCAATTCTGCAGTGTCAAACTGTCTCCTCACCTCTCTCAGATTTTCCTCAGATTCTATATGAAATCCTGTTTTACCTGCTCTTGCCCTACTTCTAACTTCACCAGTAAAACAATGACAGTCTCTTAAATTCCCAGTCTCTTATCTACTAGTACTTCATACACCTGGTAAATATACCTCCATGCATGTTTTCAGGATCTCTCCCATGAATATTACTTCTAAATATTTTATTTTTCAATTAAATATATCGCTTTAAAAATAAATTCTACTGCCTTTTCTGAAGAGAAATGCAGTAAAATTCAATAGAATAGGTTCAATAGAGAAGTCAATCTTAAGTGACCTTTAGATTATTCAAATTAAATATGCTCTGCAGCAGCAGACACTCCTGTTGCCTTTAAACAGAATCCATGGTGTCATTTTGTTCAGAAGTCATAAATAGTATTGAGTAGAAACTGCTCCCTTCTTATTTTTTCAGATACTGAACACTGATACTATGCTTACATATGTGGATGCAGTGTTGTCAGCTGAAGGCATGCCCTGTAGAAATTAAAGATATTCCAAGATCTGTAAAATGTGGCTTCTTCCTGCCAGAAGCTAATTTTCATAGAACAAGTCAAAACCGTCTTGGAAAGAACTTATTTCACTGAAAATGCCTATGGCTAGATGTCCTGCATGATTTATTCCTATGACTTCAGCTTTATCCTAAAGCTTCAAAAGTCAAACCAACAAATAAAATGTGATGGCAGAGATCTCTATAGTTTTATTTTTGTTTTGTTGTGTTAAGCTAATAAACAGGAAACTAGAAAAGAACAGAACATTTTTTTAGTGAACATTCAGCCCTTGTAACTATCACAACTGACGAAAATTTTTCTAAACTCACTAAGCCTTCAAAGCTGATACACAGGAGATTTAAGAACAAGAATTAAGCTACACATCCTTTTATCCATCTTACCTGGAGAATGGAGGAGGAGAATAACTGGATAATATTCAGCTTTCAAATGACACTCATGAAAACCAAATATCTCCGTCTGAAAACCCTCACCCTGCCCTGTGCTTCCAGTTTGGAGTGACAAATGGACCTTGTGCATAGAAAATAGTCTGCAGCAATACAAATAAATACCTATAGCCACAGTATCTTTTAAATTTGAATTTAAACACTTTCTCTGAGATATACCCAGATGTTTCTTAGGTTTTGCTATTGCCAAACAAAATTGATCAATTTGTCAGCTGGCATAAATCAATACGATGTAACAGACTTCAAAGCACAAAATATCTGTGTGTGTTATATAATAACATATAATTCTGTAAAAAGATTTTACTGTCTAAGCCTTCCTCAGCTGTCCTATGCAGTAAGTATACGATAAAGATACAAGGAAGGTTTTGGCCAAAATGCCTTGCACAATGTGTAGCTGATTATTAAATATTTATTAAAAAATGGGAAATGTAATATTTTTTGTTATTTCACCACCGGTGGATTGACAATTCAATTCCTCTCTTACTCCTCTTCCTTTCAAAAACTCTGACATCACTTCAAGGCTTCAGACTTTTCAAATATCCTACATTTTATTCTGCATTAACACAAGAATTCCTAAAAGGAGCTGGAAACAAGCCAGTGCAAAACCATAGATTTATTCTTTTCAGCCAAAAGACAAGAGAGAGAGATTTCTCTTTTACACATATAGGGTAGGTACCAGGAGGAGCATGATTTACCTCAGCACAAACTCCATGGTGTTCGCCACAGAGGCACAAACTTTTCAGTCTCTAAAAAGCAAACTATTCAGATAAAGTTGATAAATGGAACATCAGGAAAATCTTTCTTGCTGAAGATTTTTTCCTGTGCGTCCTTGTGCTTCAGAATATTTCAGTCCTTCAAGATTGTACCAATTTAAACTTCCACTTCTTGCAGACAGAATTTTGTTTATAGGATCGATGTATTTAAAGATATGCCTACCAATTTGTGACAGCTGACCTGTCAAGACCAGTGCCTGAGAAACTAATTTCCAGCACTGTTAAACACAGGGAGTACTGCTGTTATTTGATAAGGCTGTTAGAGTTTCATTTCATGTAGAAATATGTACCATGTTCCCAGCAGAAGTTTGAAGCTAAAGGTTATAGCACAACCATCAGCTGATAGGTGATGAAGGTCTTTTAGATCTGCTTATAACAACTGCTTTGAGAATCAGCACTTGTAGGAGCTATTTAAAAAATCAGTGGTGTCTGGAATATATATTTAATGGCAGTCTGGGTGTTTTGTTATTTTATTCTCAAGTTATGGCTGTACAAGTTTTGAGAACAGCTACTTAATTAAAGCTTTTCAATTTAAACCTTCCTAGTTTCTCTTTTTGAAATAGCCAGATTGCTGGGAATCCTATAGTTCTAGCCATACATCAGAACCTCAATTGTCCAGTAAAGATAAACCAGAGGAAACGGCTGTGAAAAGGTAATTTGTTGGAAAATTCTGACTCAATACATGCTTCTGAACTTTATCAGTACTTACTGCATTATCAACTAGATCTGGAAGGAAAGGCCTGGAGAGAGGAAGTCAGAATTTTGACATTATTTTCAACCTCCACAAGCTTCAAACACATACTCAACATGCAAACAAAACAGTTACATAGCTTGAGAACCTGGGAATGTCAAATGATAAAGGATGTCAAACAAAGTACACCACATGAATATGCTGCTCAGGATTTTGTCCTGAATGTAGCAATATCAAGTAAACTTGATGTCAATGTTACTTTGGGGTCACTGAGTTGCCATCAATAAGAGACAGATTATACAAAGGAGATTCATGACTTTGTTACTTATGTTGGTGCTGGCTGCCCAACACTTACTTGAACTGTCTCTGCAAGGGAAAAATACTGGAAAAATACACTAAATTCACACCAAAGAATATAATAAACTATTCCACAGGATGAAGACCCTCATGAGCACACTAGAGCAGGCAATTCTTCTATTCGAAAAAATTAAGGCTGTATGCATTGAACCCCAATTTGCAAGATTTTCTACATCCTATGAACTTGGTAAATTAGATTGAGAGCCTGTGTGCCATTTCTTTCAGGAAAGATGAAATTGATGATAAACTTAGTTATTTGTTATACATTTGTTTGTCTGCAAGGTCTGCATGTTCATGCTGTTCTACTAAACAATAATTATTCTCTGAATCAGCTGTGAATTATTCTTTAAATCTGCTGTGAATGCTCATACCACTGGACTAGGGAAAATGTCTGTCTCTGGTCCAAACAAAAGGGGATGGAAATTATCCCAGACCACTAATCTACCAGCAGTAGGCTACAGCCTAACAAAACACCCAAACCTAAAGTTGAAAACTGACATTAATGCAAAAAAGTAATTGTTTAGTGTTTATATCACAACAATTAATGAAGTCATCTATGTTATTATGGTTTATGAGTGAGGAGTAGTTCCTGTCCAAATTAATACATGTCATTGCTGACCAACACCATCCTAAACATAATCTCCTCTTCAGGGAAAACATGGTTGCTGTAACAAATAAAACTAGATAATTTTCAGCAGATGTATAGTAAAGTTTGAAGGGGCTATAGGGAATCCAGAGTATGCATCTTCTGACTTTAAAAAAACTGAAAATTCATCTGGTAGCTCCTTTGGAACTAAGGTGAAAAAATTAAATTTGGGAGTCCCTGCCTTGAAAACTGAAAAGCTTCCACCAGATAAGGAATGAAAGAACGCGTGCAAGGCAGGCATTTCCCATGCTGTGAGACAGGAACACCTGTATCAACCCAGAGCACATTTTCTCTAAAAATGAAAGCTATTCTGTACATGGAGTTAAATAAATTAATCTATGCCACCTGCAATCTGATAGTGCTTCTAGATTAAAGTTGAACTAAAATGGATTTCATTTCACTGACAACTTATTTCTTAAAACTGATGTCAACGTAATGTATATCAAATATGTTGTGCATATATTTTGCATGTTAGGGCCTTTGACTCCCTTTGCAAGTCCTGCAGTATGACTAAAAAAATTACTGAAAGATTAATGTTATAAGAACAGATTTTAAGCAAACATGATAGCAAAAAATACCTCAAACAAACAGCAAGAATGTTTATGGATAACAAATAAGAAATAAGGCAGTGGTCCATTAAAGAAATGGAGCAAAATGGACACTCCTATGCTGAAGTTCTAAGGACTAAAAGGAACTCAATTTAAATGGTAAGTATGGTAAGTGTATACATTTATGCCCAGGGTTCTTTTTTAAAATTCAGTGTATCAGTATCTAGGGAATTTGCTGTCATTCAGCATCATTCATGGCAAGGTATTAGTATCACACACTGGATTATATGTTATTCTTAAGGAACTGACAGGATTCCCACAAATGTTTGGAGTTGCCTTGAAGGTACCAGAATATTTTACTTTGAAATATGGGATCATAACTAAAAACAATTTAAAAATACATTTTGAACATTGTATTTGTATAACCCATAGTTATATAAAACAGGATTAGGAAAATACAAAGGTATCAATTTTCACTGATACAATTCATTTCTATAACAGCTATGTAGTTATTGGGTACCCACTAACATTTCTACATAAGCATAAACTTATAGTCATTTTTAAGGATAAAATAATGGACAAGATCACCAGACAAACTGATTTAAAGGTATATACTGCGTGTCCAGCATTACTCAACTATGTTTGCAGTGGAATTCCTGCAAGTTATCTCCTTCCAGATGTTTATTCTATTCTAATATTCCACATTTGCATATGTTAAACGTGTGGTTTGCTTCTGAACATCCACAGGAGCTTTGGAATACCTGACTATCCATAGCCACAGAGCCACTGAGAACTCCAAAGCATATTAAAATTATGATGTAGAGAATTGTGAACCAAGGCTTAAGTGGAAGATAATGTCTCAGTCCTTTTGGTCAAAATTTTATCACACTCTGTGTACTGTGTTCAGTACACAAAATTTTCTGTTCTCCATTTCAGGCCACACAAGGATTGCATCTACAAGGTAGAAGTTCAGAAAAGGGCAGGGCTGCTCTCTCCCATTCCCAATGGAATATCTTCAGGATACAGCATCGTCCATCTGCTGGGACAGTAAGCCCTTTAAAAGCAATGACTGATCAATATAAAAGTAAGAAAAAAATGGCAAAGGAGGGAAGGGCTGCCTCCTTGGGGCCTACAACACCACTGGTGATTGTCCATCAGAACTCTGGTTTTCTGTGCAGGACAGTGAAGCACACTGGTGACTGCTGTTGCTATAAGCAACCTTTAAGAACATGAAATCTTCAGGGAGAAGAATGAAGCTCATTCTAATTTCAATGTTTTGCAAGTGTATGGTTCTATATAAATGATAATAAAACATCTCTAGGGAATCACACGACAGTGAGCCTTAGGCAGCTTGTAACAAACAAGCCATTCTGGGCAAAGCTGACTGCTTTTTCAATAGTGCTGCAGAATTAATAGGTAACAAATGAAGAGGACAATATGCTTGGTTTTGAATTTTAGTTTTGTTTCATACAGGGTCTCGTGAAACCTCACTGAGGAAAATTTGGTTTAATTTAATGAATAAAGGCAATATCATATGATTTATAGATTAGCTTCTAAGCAACAATAAAGAATGATGTATCAAGATGAGAACTTTTGAGGTAGCTTAGAGCAAGTCAGTATTAAGATCTTAAATACTCAGAAGCTTTTTTAATTACTTGGAACAAGAAACAGCAAATTACTAACCTTAAAATGTCTAAGATGCAGAGATATCTCAAAACTGGAAGACCTGCAAATATGTCAGACTAGACAAAGTGAAAAAAAGAAACGAGAGTGGTAGGAACCCGGACATGAAATATTTACATATATCTTGCAACACTAGGAGCAAACACGTGTGAAAAGGAAAAATGCAAAATAGGGATATTTCAGTTGAAGAAACAGACATAGGAAATAATGTTAAAAAAATGTGTAGGGTAAAAGTGAGCTGCAAATGCAAACTCAGAGTACTGTGCAGCTGTAAAAGTGCCAGTGTGATTTTGGACCAAACAGGTGTCATGGTGCAGGCTGCACAGAGTGCAGTCAAAGCACAGCTGAGCTATATCTTAATACTGTATTTGACATCTGTCTGAACAAAATTTAGATATGATGGAGGAACATCAAGGGAGAACAGGACAGCTACTACTGAGGTGGAGTAGTCAGTTTGCAAAGAAAAGTAAAAGATGCTTCTGTGAATATCTAAGATAATGATGACTAAGAAATAGGAAAACTAGAAACAAATCTAGATATAAGACAACAAAACTACTGTTGATGACTAATAATCTACAGAGACCCTCTCACATGAAATACAAAGCATTTCCTAGAAACATCTATTCATTCTTAGAGCACACTGTGAAATGAAAAACAGATAAAAGCACACAGCTTTCTGAGTATTTCTAAACAAGACAATTTTTCATGGGAAAGGTTTGGCACATCCAGGGTATGATGGAAGGCACACATGAAGGAAATCAAGGAACAGCCTGATAGCCTGGTGATTTCTGAGCTCACCAGAGATATTAGATCTAAACCTGTGATTCACATAGCATTGGATACCAGCCAAAGGTACTTCGGATACTTTTCTTGTATGTGAAACAACTTTATTCAAGTCCCAGAGTGAAAGGCTTAGTTTGTGATCTCATCAGTTTGCCACATCTCAGGTGAGTGGATTAATCACCATATTTAAGGATAACATGGGAGCTTGGTATCATTACAAAGGTCAAAAGTATTTGTTTAGTCTATATGATGAATGACATAACTCATGAATACTTGAAAATCTCAGATATTTTCCTCTCCAACAGAAAAATTCATTCCTCACTGCTGAAATGAAGCCATTCCTAGAACTCAGACAGGGAGAAACTTTGTAGGAAGTGCATAGGGGCAATTTCAGGTCCCAGCCCACAATCCCTTACAATTGTGCTTTAACTTTGCAAACAAATGTAATAAAATTGAATCCTGAGGGCTGCACTTATATAAAGTTAATTGAGCATAGATCTAGAACAAAAAATAAAGAAAGTTTAAGAACACTGAAGGATGGATTTGAGCAGAAAAGAGCAACTGACCTGAACCAGCATATCTAAGGAAACAGATACACACCACTGCTCTTCTGAGAAACACAGTGAGATAAACGGCAAATGTCTGGGATTAAAATGTCACATCCAGATTGCCCTTGAAGCAGCATAATGCCCTTCAAACCATGCAAGGGATCTGGCTCACAACTATGAGAGAAGAATACCATTAACTGAGTCACTGTCATATGGACGGTCCCACGAAATTCTTATTTAAGAAAACATAAATCTCCACTTGTGTGAATGTAATTCGGCAAGAAGCTACAAAGTGAAGCAGAAAATTGATAGAAATTGGACTGAAAATTTCAAAATAATTCAAAGGGCCCAAACCCAAAAATTACATTAAAACAAAATGCAAATTAATATCAGAAACATGGGTTTGCCCTGTAAGATCAATTACAGTATCAAACCACTGTCACCCAGAGAGTAATTAGAGTCTAGGATAGAGTCTGTCTCTCTCCATGTCATTTACAATCATTTCTGCACAGCAGATAGGAAAAATCTAGAGGGGACAAAATAAACTACCTAACCCAGACCTGTGGGTGTAGTTTAGGAGGACAAAAGACTACAGACAGAGTCTTTGGTAGAGGTATTTCAGCATTAATATTCTTCACTCTAGAAGTCTGTGTAAAATTCTTTATTCAGCTCTTGCTCTACAAAGTCTGCTGTTCCCTGCAATCAACAATTTTGACCTTACTTAGCATAACTCAGTAGTATCTTGCTATACTGTTTTTATGGTTCTTCATTGCAGAGAATATCAAATACTTTAATGTGAGAAGAAGTGGTTTCCTTTATGTTTTTCATTAGCCAAATATCAATTCAGTTAAATGTAATGGCCATATTATTGAAAGCCAAATATTTTACATATAGGAGAGCTCTCAACATAAATTAAGATTAGACACATTATGACTTATACTACTAATATTAAGGAAGCTAACATATTCTCTTATTTGCATTTGTGTATGTAGTAGGTATCTGCAATCTTATGACTGAGGAGTTTCATATAAAACTGATGTAGTTGTTTTCTGTAACCCTACAGCTTTAATTTATATAGTGTAAGAATTCTCATACCCCTTTGGGAATGGTTCACCACAATCCACTTTGTGTTTTATATTGCATATACATCGTATCTAATATTATGTTGAAGAACATAAATGATAAAAATTATCTTCTTGCTGAAATGAGAAATTGCTCCATTAATTAGCATAATGATACCTAATTTTGCCAGCAAGTCAATGAAGGAGCAATGATATCAAGCCAGGATTGCTTTTGTTTCTATTTTATAAGAGCTGGTGAGCATCTCTGATCTCTTGGGTAACACAGAGAAACACCTTATGCTCTATTGCACCAAGCCTGAGCAAACTGGGTATGGGGCAGCAGATCTGCATGAAGCAGAAAAAGGAGCTGATAAGACAGAACAGGATAAATGTAGCCTTTAATATTCATTATCTAACAGTATAAATAGGCCATCTTCAGCTCTGCTAGAATAAATTGCTTCAATTAATACTAGTCTTTGAGGAAGCAGTGACTGCAACATGCTGATGTAATTAGTGGGGGACGCTGCAGCGACACAGGCACTGGAAAAAGATGTAGTATGAAATGAAGTAATCACAAGAGTGATGAAAACAATATGAACAAGAATATTATCCTCTGGTGGCTTCTCTTTAAAGTGCAGACAAATATTACTCTGTCCCAAAATTTTTGTATTTCATTTCCCTAACACAGAAATGAAATATAGGGGAACTATTGGAACAATTTAATTTAGGATCTCACAGGTTTTTCTCTTTTATGGCAGGGAGATAAACTCCACCCCTGTCCATCTGCAGGTTTGTTGATTTTAAAGATTTTAAGACACAAAAAATACTTTGACACTGTAGCAATGCTGTTGTTGAATCATATGGCAGTGTTCCTCTAGCAAAAAACGTACATGCAGCAACACAGTTCTTCTAAGGGTTGAATAAACTAGTTTCAAGTACCTAAGATTCTGATGAAGCAAGCACTTCCCAGGGGCATTGTAAGTTACCAGTCGATATGAACAACCAGGCCTCGGAGCACAAAATTAAAAATCATAAAAGTTGGACCAATTCAAATATAAAGCTCTCAATAGATGTCACAAGTGACTGGCTGAAAAACTACACAGCAGCAGATCCATGCCACCAGGTTACCTCTCTGGATGACAAACAAGCCTCTTGCCTATCTGTTGCAGGATCAACCAATTTTAGGACCAAAGAAAATTGCTGCCAAGTGAGAGATGGTGGATGCTGGACTCCAAGGATACCCTGAGCAATTCTGTTTTACACTGAAAGTCAGGTAGTTCAAGTGTTGCTACTTGTGAACCAATTCCCAGTGCTCGTTATGTGAGGGTAAATGGAAACAAATCCATTTCACAAAGAGAAAAGATTCTTTTTGAAAGTTTCCACATGCTTTTCGGTGGGAAATTACTAGCTTTTGAGAACTACCCTTGTTTTCTGTGCAATAGTTAAACAGGAGACTATTTTGTAAACAAAATGATCATTAAAAAGCTGGCTCTAACAACAAATACAAATTCATGTTGACTTTGCACGGGTTTGGCCTGCTCTGTGCAGTCCAGTAACCAAATACTCCCTGTAACTATCATGATCTGAGAATTTTACTGGGGAGAGAGCAAGAGAGGACTGTGCAGCTGGACAGCTATCAGGACCAGATCTCTTTTCCAGTGACTCTACAGGAGAGCTCTGCACTTACAAAATTAATCAGCACTTTACAACTGGCTGTGCCAAAACATCTGCCTTTTTTGTGATTTATTACTGGATTTCTTGTATTTTATCTGAGCTGACTGCTTTTGACTTCTCACTGCACAGTCAAGAATCTTGTACATGTACCTCCAGTTTTAACAGCTGAACTTATCATTGTCTGGCCTGTTCTGTGGTCATATGAGAAAGAGGCCATGGTGTGGTCTTAACAGCTGCAGACCTGAAGCTTGGTCATCAGGAATTTGTTTTCTAATTCTAGTTGCTGGCATTGAGTCATCTCAGAATGGAAGTGAAGTTCAGTCTGTTCCTTGGTATCACCTGTCAAGCTAGTGCTCAGTTATGTTTTGAAAAATGTTCTTCTCAAACTCCAGACACCTTTGAAAAGCTATACAATCTTCAGCAGTACTTTTGTAATTGAAAAATATTTAAAAACTGAACATCTCACTAAAATTTCAATTTGCAAGGCTTTGATATTCAGTGTTTTATAACATTTTTCATTAAGTATCAATACTTACAGTATTTCATTTTCATACTGCTCCTATTATCTAAATGTGACATCTTGGTGACAGCCTTGATATAACAATAAGGACAGTGTTCTAGAGGAAGAGATATTCTATTCAGATTTTAGTTCAAAACTTGTAGATTTATAGATTAAATTTATAAAACAAAATTTAAACCTTAACATAATGAAGTCAAAGTCTTAGATGAAATGCTCATAGTTTAAAATATGTATTTTTTAAAAATTGATAGTTTTATCATAGTTATGTCAAGAGAATATTCTTTGATGACATAGGCAATAACCCTAAACACCAAAGTTTTCCTGCCAAAGACTTCAAGTGCATTTTGACCAGCTCTGAATATCAGCACTGGACCCATATCTATGAGATACAGAAAATTCCTGCAATAAAGTTCCGTTTTTACTGAACTTCCCCTTATTTTGATCTTTACAACTTGACTTCATCTTTTACCTTGCTTCTCATAGAATGTGACACAGAATGGCTTCAACAGTTTGTGCAGATATTTTGCTCCTCAACAACAAAGAAAACAACAGATAAAAAAACCACTCAACATTGTGTTTAGTAGTGGATAATTACCTCTCCAAGAAACAAAAGAACTGTAGATAGTATTAAGGAAAATGCGAATTTTCATCTGTGTAATGATATACCTCTAATGGTTTTAATTACAAACAAGCTACATTGAGACAGCTTTTAAAAATACATTTATCCTTTTGGCTTTGTTACATACATAGAGCAGATTTTGTAAGGCAGATAAAATCAGCTTGCTCATAAAGCCAATTAGCAGAATATTCAAACATTATATCCACAGATATTACCATTTACCTAAGCGATATACCAGCTGCTGAGTATTCACAAAGAATACAACATTACATTTAGTTTATCTTTGATTATTCTTCATAAAGGAATGATGGTAAGCATGGAAACTAATTTTACATGTTACTGTTTACACACCTTTTGCCCTTTATCTTCTCCCCGCTTCAAATCAACACTAGGCAGAGTTTTTAGCTTTTTTAAAAATACTGAAAATGCAGAACTTCTGAGCAATTTTACACAGTGACAGACAGTGTGCATAGGGTATATAAGAAGGACTGCAGTAATAAATACTGTTCCTCAGCTCCACAGATCTAACATGTAGCAGCAAAACTCCATCACTAGAAAGGATGTTGTACTTCTGGCAAAGTAGTCAGAGGTAAAAAAATGAAAGCAGGTATGAAAGACAGCTTGTACTATACGTAATGCTTAAAGGCTCACCCTTCACATTCTTTACTGTTGCTTTAAAAATAAACTCTGAACTCCAAGAAACTTTATAAAAGATCTCTACATCATGTTTGGAAGGATTCAATCATTTAGTAAGTTTATGCAGTTACTGCAGTGCTCATTTAATATTGTTTTGGTTTATTTTTTTACCAAAGATTGATAAAAGCTTTTAGACATGTCAAACCTGAGCAAATTCAAACACAAAACAAGATTTATGGATGGTGCAAACTTGTCAGTGGGAGTAGAAAAACTCTTTTGGCCCATGGAGTGCCATAGATAACAGCAGAGCCTGCACTGAGGGAAAGGAAGCAGATTGCTGGGAATGGTCCCACCAGTCACATCTCATTTGTAAACCACTCTAGCTTAAAGCATTACAAGTTTTTTTCCTGGAGTGTAAATGGGCTACAGCAGGACAGGTAGCCTATCAACAATAACATCTCAACAGAGCATTTGTACAAAGCATTAGGGCTAAAATGGGCAATGGCCTTAGATTAATATGGATGCAGAAATATGGCAAAGAATTACCACAAACATACCCAAGGAGGAAAAAATCACACGAGTTACATTTATTAAATCCCTTTCTTACTGCTTTAACCTGATATTCTTTTTGTTGCTATGGTGACTGTTATCTAGCCATTTATAAATTTAAAGAAAAAATCACTATTCTCTCTCATGAAATTCTAAGTGTGAAAAATATCACCTTAATGCAGCATAAAGAATATTTCCTCAGTGGACTTATCAGGCATTCATTTTTCTAAGGTCTTCTGAGTCCATTTAAACTTCTTTCTTCTACACATTCTATGGCAATGAATTCCAAAAGTACACAGTCTCTAAAAATGTACTTTATTACTAGTAAGCTAGCTACTTGTTCATTTATTAAGTGTCCTCTGGATTTCTGTAATGAGAAAAAAATGAATAATTGTTCTGATTTTGCCTTTTGATCTTTCTGCTTCAGAAACACCTAGCACCATGCTCCCCTCATTTGTCTGCTTCCCAACTGAAAGAATTATGGTCTCTACAGTCTGTTCCTATAGAAGCAATCTGATATCTCCAATCACCCTTTTTCCTCCTCAGTATCTCTTCTAGTTCTTCCATATATTTTCCAGACATAAAAAAATAAAACTCATAAAATCCCCAACCCTATCCAACTAATAGACTGCCCAAAAGTCAGCCCAAAGAAAATTGGAAAACTGGCTTTGGAAAGCTTTTGGATACAGTATTAAATCTTTATTTTAAAATTATCTCAGAAGAATTGCCTTAAAAGTCTTCAACACTGTATCTCAGCATTAAAATGTAGACACAACTGAACAAGGAAAGTGGAAAGTAAATGTCACTTGCTTATAGAAATCGAATATATTTAGATAAGACACACAGAGAAAATGGAAAATAAATGCTTACCTTCTATATGCACAGTAAGAAGTAGAATTATTTAATTGTTTCTTGGGAAAAGACTTTCATTCTGTAGAAAAAATGGTAACCTCTATTCTACTAGGTGGGAACTCTTCTTTAAACCCTTCCTTTGCATAAATTAAAGGTGGCACAAAAGAATTATAAAGCTACAAACTGATAATAATAACCTCCCTCCTCTCACTGGGCTGAGTGTAAAAATGGAAAAAAACTTGACTGTTTCTCATCCAAAACATACTGAAAATCTTGGGTAGCTGGGTGATTTCATACACAAGTCACAGGCCCTGAATCCTAAGAGTGATAAGATGGTATTATTCAGGTGGTCCTTCAAAAGGCAGCTCCTGATTAGAGAGAGCTCATCCAGTGAAGGACTTTGCCTTCACCCTGCCCAGTAACATAGACTTTATAATGTAGGATCGTAATGGAATTGTTTAACAATATCCTATTCTAATCAGCTAGGGCTATCATAAAAATGGCATTTCTGTATTTCTAAAATGACACTAAATATATATATGAGAGACATATTATATGTAGACAAATATATAAGTATGCATAAAGATGCCTGTGCAGTTACCCATTTTAAGAATACTGCAAAGTTTAAATCATCTTCTTGTACTAAACGTCACTGTGGCGAGATGCAACCTAAAGAAACTTATAGAAATGGGGACAAAATTCCTCCATATTCTCAAACAGTTTTAATATATTTTAACCTAGTTACTTGTTCTTCCTTTGGGATGCTTCTGTCTACTCATACCAAGCCTCTTGGTCTTCAACTGGCACTATATCAGTTAAAGAAAAGAATATTAGACCTCTCCAGAAGCAGGAGTTTGTGTTTTGTATGAGTAAATCTGATGTAGATGACTGATCAGGACTTCAGTCTGCAGTAGAGTGGCAATATTAGAGAGGCTGAATGTATACCTAGAAATTCAAAGACTTGAGACTAAAGTCTTATTTGCATAATGGACTGCATATGAATGTGTCAACAAATTTTGGTTAAGGAATTATACAAAATTAGTGTTTCTTAGGAGACCAGGCATCACACCAAACACTGACAGTCACCAGCACGTCACTGCTATCCTCATAACAGCCCACCATATCAACACAGATTTCTTCACAGACACATTAAATGTCACCCAGCGGATGCTGTGAAAACTGCTGACATTACAGCTCATGCAAGATCTCACATTCAATATTCTTCAAAAAAACAAACTGACACTCTTCCCATCTATGGCAGATATGGCTTAGGATCTAATTAACATCTCAACGATGGTGTAAATTACTACAGAAGGCTGGCTAATAGCATGTTTCAGGCAAGCATTTATACTACATTGTTAAGCAAAATAATAAAATGGCACACAGAGTTTTTGATATTTTTTTAACACCTTTTTTTCTACACTTCCCCTGCAAATATAATAGTGCTGTAAAGATGATCTGGAAAACAAAATGTTCTACACTGGAGCAAAACAGGGAAAACACCTTCCTCTACTTTTTGGTTTAAATAGTTTCACTAGCCCTATTGAAAAACAATTTTCAACAGAGGCATATTGAGACAGGGAGGAATGGGGGAGGCAAAGTGCAGCACCTCTGCTGGCACCATCCCCTGCATAAGTAGAAATTATGCTATGTGGAAGCACCTGCAACTTAGTAGCCTCTGTGCTAGATGTAGAAAGACTAGCATCAGACTCATATTTTGACCAGATTATAACAAAGCAGTGGCATAACAAATAAATAAGATAAAAGAAGGAAAAAAGGAAGGCATACAGATTAGACTTTCCTAATAGCTTTACCTATTTTTATGTTTTTTCCATTCAGATATAAAGAAAAAATGAAGCCTGCTGTGAAAGCAAGGATCCTCACCAGATCTGCACTCATTTTGGTAGTTCTGACCTGTGGTCCTAACTAGTTATGTTGCCTGACAGTAAATACCCTGTGTTGCAATGCAAACCAGTGGCATTTGACTCTTGCTGCCACTGCTCCTGCTTCACCACTCCCAACCACCATATTCTAGATCCCATTAGTTTCCCTCCAAGAAACTTGCCTAACATAACATAAGCAAGAAACTTATAAGCATGACTGCTCTATGTCATTCCAGCTGTTTGACTGCTTCCTCAAACCCTGGCAATCATTTCATTAGTCTGAGTGTGAGCATGTCTCACACAACTTCTGTTTTCCCAAGAAAAAGTTCTGGCCAAGCACCTTAATGCTACTCTAAATTTGGGCTGGCTCTGTTAAGGCTGTGATCCTGGTGGCTCCCTCAGTTCAGTGAGGGCCCTAGGCTGCAGCCTGCAACAGAGGTGGAATGGTAAACAGGATCAGTGCTTGGTTTTATAGTTAAAGGTTTTGTGGTATTTCCATAACTAAAATCTAACATGAAGATGGATAGAAAACTGAGGAGATAATACTGAAATGGTAAACGAGGAGCATTAGGTTTGCATGCGTGGAGTTTACTGAAATTTCAGCAACATAGCATAGTGCAGTTTCTGTAGCTGAAGTATCAAAAGGAGGGACAGGTATTTTTCCATCTTCCATAACACTTTGAGTGCCTGGGTTAGATATTAGGAAAAAATTCTTTACAGAGAGTGATCAGGCACTGGAATGGGCTGCCAGGGAAGTAGTGGATTCTGTCCTTGGAGGTTTTTATGAAGAGACTGATGTGGCACTCAGTAACCACAGTGGTAGTGGGTCAAGGGTTGGACATGAAGATCTCAGAGGTTCTTTCCAACCCGGCTGATTGTGTGTGATTACTCCTGGTTTTACCACCATAGTGATGCTGGAATTGATACAAATACATTAATGGTACTAATAGTCATAACGGCTCTTGGCAGAATCTATAAAATGTAGAGGGAAGAGTTCCTTTCTTCTATTGTGCTGATGATACTGAAAAGCAAAGAGTGCCAGGCAGAATCCACCCCACATATCCCAACCTTTAATTAAGAAACCTGGTATTAAGTTGTACTGAATTACAACACGCACAATTTGCCACTGTGATCCCAGAGCTAGTCCATATGCTTGTGAGGCACCTTTTCAAGCTCTTTTGGGCACACTATGACTATCATACAATGTGTTTGCATTATAATTAAATTTGGCATAATTGCTTCACAGAGTTATCAGGGATAGTCTATTGTTGAGAAAGAATTAATCCTCTGAGCCTTCCAATATCATTTAAGTTCCTGGTTCTAAATGAGATTTCAAAGAATGTACTTCATAATAACCAAAATCCCAAATGCCCACTTTATTATAGCTTTCCTTTGTTATAGCAGTTCACTACCTCCTAAATTAGAACACCGCTGGCGTAACAGTTCACCTACACTGTACAGGATCACCCAAATGAGAAAGAAACCCATCAGGAATGCTTAAGAAGAATCATTTCTATACCTTCTCCTTCTGCCTCCTTCCCAAAATATGGATGCTGCAGAGCCCTTTTAGAACCCATTTCACTACTGAAGTATCATCCTTCCTTTAAGAGAACATTTGCCTTCCTAGAAGCAGCCCAAGGATTCCTCTCATCTGAAACATCACACTAATTTGTGTATATATTTAAAGAAGGCATGACAATTAGACATGAGAAAAAACCAAAACTGCTATTCTAAGAGAAACCAGTCAGTTTGATTTCCTCCTCAAACAGGATGTGGAGCTAAGCTTTTCCACAGAGAGAAATGTAAGTTGGGCAGTGTCAAAATATTTTGTTCAGAAATTTTCAAGTAAAATGTTTTGACAAAGTAGACTCCTTGGAAAAATACTTTGCAGAACTCATCCATTACAATATGAAAGAACATTTCCCTGTTTTCTATTCACTGCAATCCTAGTTCTCAAATTCTTCCTGTGGACCAGCTCCATATTAATATCCCACTGAATAAATTCCTACAATACACTACAGTCCCACAGGATTGCCAGGTACAGGAAATACACTGGAGAACCCGATCCACTATACAAGACAGAAGATATTAAAATATGTCAACATTGTGGAGTTTTATTATCTTGTCAAAATTAAACTCTTCGGACCAGTTAAAAAATTTAGATCTCAATTTTAAAGGTTTTTGCCAAAATAAATGCTTTCCCATGCAAGTTTACCCATCATAAAATCATTTTAATAAAAACCCACCAATCAATTATCAGTACAAGTAACTTTCCTTAGTGTGATTTTTTTTTTCTAAATACTATTTTTAAAGGCTTTAATTCAGTCTACATGATTAATTAGTTTCTCTAAACTAGCATCATGTAGTTGTTTTTCAGCAAGGTTCACCTTTGTAACCAAGGATACTCTCTCTGTGCTTCCAGAGGTGGGATTCCATGGACACTTCAGAGATCATCTGCACTCAATACTATGCCATATTGAAACTGAATCAGAAGTCACGAGAAAACACAATTTGGGCTAAGTCTGAGAAAACCTATATATTTCACATGCCTTGCACCTAATAGGTAGGACATGACTTTCTTCAGAAAGCTTATAAATTCTTTTTTCTTGGCCAAAGTAATTTCTCAAAATAAAGCAGCAAAGTATAGACTTGGTGCCAAGCACCAGCAGTCACTTGCTCATGCATCGTGTATAAGGTTAGCTGGTTTATGAATAGGTTTGTGAATATTAACTGCAAAGTTGCCAACAAATCTGATTAAAAGCTTTCAAGTCTCCACATGCTGGAAGTCATGATTATAAAGCCTTCATATCCCTAATATTAAAGAGGAAATCTGCAGCCTTTGTGGCTAAAGAAAGAGATTGACAATGTTAAAGTCAAGTTTCCTAGAGAGTCAAGTTTCCTAAAGTCAAGTCAAGCACCTAGAGAGATCAAAAAATCCTTATAATTTTGCCTAAAGCAATCAATTTGATAAAATAATTCTGCCTTTCTGCATACATCTATGAAGAGAAGTGTTTGTTGGAAAACATAAGAGGCATAAAATACATTTGCTGGGAGAAAAAGAAAGATTTAAGAATTGGCACAAAGTTTTTGTTCAGAGTTCATCTTACCCTCTTCTCTAAGGTAAAGTATGCAACAATGAAGTGAGGAAAATGACCAAAATTACTTGAAGCAGAAGTGCCTCAGAGTAGCTAACTAAGCTGCAAAATCTATGGAGTCCTAGATGACTTCTTGCTGAATTTAAACACTAATGCTACCTGGTTTATCAACTTTCTCGTCGATAAAGATCTGGCCACAGCAATCCATACATCAGAAGAAGCTCTAATACAAAAGACTGAATGAAGAGAATGTGAAAACTTCAGTTGGTACTACAGAAAAAACCCAGACAATTTTATTTGAAAAGGACACTGACAACCTTAATATCAGTTTGCTACAGAAAAAACAATGGAAAAAAAGACATAGTTTGTCAGGCACAAGCAGTCAGAAAAGACAGGTGAAAAGAAGTCTGCAGTGACTTGATACACCTGTTGATACTACCAAGGTGACAAAAATAAAAGAGAAAACATGCAAGTTTTTATGCACTCAGTTTTAACCTCAAAGAGCAGTGGAACAGAGAGAGTTGAGAGGAGGGAATGTCCAGGAAAAACACAAATAAGAAGGATAGGAGGTGGGAGGAAGATGGGCAGGAGGAGAGAAGAAATGTAGAAGGAATGGCACAGCCCTGTAGAGCAGGCAGGCAACAAGGGAGAAGCAGCTTAGTTTCTTTGTTTGTAGTCACTAGGCTCATAACATACTGTCAACACATCTGACAAGCTGATCAGCATTTAACTGGATAGCATCCTTTAGGAAGAAAGGAATATTTGTTTGTTCCTCCCAAAACACACTCTAATGTCATGGTAAAATATTACTAGTTGTGACTCTGATGAGCCGTCTGATAAAGAGCTAATCAAGTTTTCTTCCTTCCACCATTCTGCAGATGTGACTAACCTCAAATTACTTGATCAAGATGCATTTTAACATAAACATTTCTCTATAGCAGAGTAAGCACAACTCCAAATGATAAATTATCCATCATTAACATCAACAAAGATGCTTATTATTTACATTATACAATCTCATCTTACTATTGCAAAATAAGTCTATAAAGGAAAATGGCAGACACATGAAGGTTCTGTTTCTTCTGTTTGCTTTCTGTCTTTCCTTAATTTCTTAGGATTTGATGATGTTAGACAGTTTTGAATATGTTTACCTTATTTATTAACTATAACATTTTCACTTACATAATTTAATCCATGGTACAATAAACAACTACAATGAATCCTCTCATGTTACTACACAAACAATCTTATCTTTTCATTTCAAGAGATTCCAAGGCGTGATAAGGGGAGCCTGCAAGACAATTAAAACATTATACATTGACACAGATTAAATTCAGAATTAATGTGATAACTATGGGATGAAATGTATGCATTGCCAGCCAGCCTGCCATTGGATGAGAGCATGAGGCTCCCACTGCAGCCAACAAGAACTTTGTACATTAGCAATGAGCAAAGTTTGAGTCCCTGTTCAGCAAAGATTTTAAACATGCCAACAGTTACTCTGGACTTCAGGTTAGACTCAGGCTAAAGGCTTTACTGCTTCAGGATCCCTTTCTTGGAACTTAAAACATCATAACAAGTAAATATAATTATTAGAATCTCTCATGAGCTGTCTAGATGATTCTTCTGGCACTCAGAGAAATCTGACAAGAATAAATATCACAAAATAAACCTACTTGTGGATAATCAAATTTTTATGAACCATATAAAATTATTGGTGGGAGAAATCACACTTTGAATTTTGTATGGCACTACTTTCTATGCTTTCTAATGGTTACAGTGATTAAGGTAAAAGGTGGACATAAGAGTCCTAAAATAATGACAGATCAGAATCTTGCAGTTTTCAAAGCCCACACAGTCTTGAATTTATCATGAGAGGTGCAAGACAGACAAAAGTGCAGAATCTCTGCAGTTTTCTTCACCTCCTGCAGCACTTCTCCCCCTCTCAGGGTTCCCTTTATTGTATGCAAATGGTGACAGATAAGGCAAGGGAAAATATAGCTTTAAAAATTTCCCTTTCAAGATAGGCTGCTCCATTATTCAAAAAAACATTAATTATCCTTTACACCTGAACACATCAGATAAAGGTTCTGATTCTGAAATCCATATTTAAGAACCCTAGAGCAACTAATTCAACAGATTCAGCACTCATTTAGATAAGAGCTAGAAGGCAGATTTTCAGGTGCAGCTGGGTTCTTGTTTTGTACAAAATTAAGTGCTTTCTGAGACAAAGAGCAGGACAGCCAACCAGTCCTTTTTTTTTCTAATGTAATTCCAGATTATTCTTGATTTCAGACCATAATCAGGCATTTGTAATCCATCAGGAAGACATATACTGCACTCAGGTGCTCTACTCAGGCATCATCAAGAGAGAGTTACAGGGTATCAGTGTTTGGATTTTTTTATATCAATGAACATTTCAAGACAGGATGGGTGCAGATACAGGAACTCATTTGTTAAGAAACAGATGGAAGTTTTTCAGAAGGTTATGATGTGGTTAAGATAATGAAATATTTCAGTAGAACACTGATATTCTCCTACTTATCCCCTATTTATTAGCATATACAAAGGAAAATAAAAATTACATTAGTAGAAGCATCTAATATAGCATTCCTGTTTACAATAATTTGCATTCCTCTTATGGAATATGTGTGACTGTACTTGCAAGGATTTTAGCACAAATGTAAATGGGGCTTACAGCCTGTGTATGAATTCCATGGTGATGTGGGAAAAAAAATCTAGCAATAACTAAATTAACTAATTTAAGGTTCGTTAGATAGGGTGAGATGATACATAGAGTTCAGATTAGTGTGAGATTACATAGAGTTCAGAGCAAATAGATGTTATATTCCTATTGAAAAATGTCCCACGGTCCATAATTAGCAAAATCTAATCAAGATCCCTTCACTTGACTAGGTTTATAAACCTATATGTGAACTCAAGTTTCAGCTGTTTTTTTACTAGTGATGTCTTTAGCAAGTGTTCCTTGTGATTTTCTGTCTGAATTAAAAGGAACATTTCAGGAGCATACACTCCAGGACACTGTCTCTTAAATTACTGCTTTCTATACAACAGTATTATGGATATCCACACCATAGACCATATCATAAGATAAATGCTTGAAATTAACTATTTTATTTACAGCTTTTTATTTTTTTGCCATCTATTTATTGGCTTGATTTAGTCATTCTTAACTTCCTAGTAATATAAGTGGATGTCTCTTCTTCCACGTGACTGGTGATAGGATGAGAGGAAATGGACTCAAGTTGCACCAGGCAAGGTTTAGACTGAATATTAGGAAAAAAGTCTTTATTGAAAGAGTGCTCAGGCATTGGAATAGGCTACCCAGGGAAGTAAGTAGAGGAGTAACCATCCTTGGAAGTATTCAAAAAACATGTGGATACATCAGGACATGGTTTAGTTGTCACTGGGTCGATAGTTGGGCTTGATAATCTTAGAGCTCTTTTCCAGCCCTAATGATTCTATGGTTCTACCAAATCAGTCTCTTTACAAATCTCCCAAGATACAGTAGAAGTGTTAAATTGTTTCAGTGTAATAGAATGCTCCATATGCCTTTCATAGCAAAACTACACTTAGGAACTATAGCAGAAAATGACACTGTGTTTAACTTTGCAGAACTAGAGATTCCCAAAGGTTTATAAATAAAAGGAAAAGACAATTTTTTACAAATATGGTCCTAAATGTAGTATTTCTTCATCTGTTTATATTGCTCAAGACATACTAGAGGCTCAGAAGAAAATAAGAAAGTTAGTAGTCTTCCTTCCCTTTCACTGTTCACTGATCTCCCTTTTCTTCTCCAATAATTAAAACATGCTGAATACAGAAAGAACTTGAAAGACATCTGACAGTTTTATTCACTATGCCAGCAGAAATATGACAAGGTTAATCATATGATTTAAAGGAGTCTAACTTCCCCTTCCAGGCGATTGTAACTATCAGTTTTCTTGTGGAAGAACAGTCAAGAATGTCTCCTAATCTCTTATGACATGGGACAAACATTCTATTATAACCTAAATATATGAAAGAAACTTCAATTTTAGACCCGTCTGTCAAAGCAATATTCCAGTAATTATTACAGCTATGGCTGGCATATTTTTTTTCCTCCAGTTTTGTTTTGTTTTTCTTGTGAGCCTCTGTTCAGTTTAGTCATAATGGTTCCAAAAATGGCCACATTTTGATATAAATATAAATTATTTGCTACTTTTCCTCTGCCTTCTAATTTTAAGTTGTTCCCAATTCTGTTCTCCCCTTTATCAGTCACTTTTGCATCTTCATGGATCAAATTAGTCTCCATGTTAATCTACCAGGCTGCCATGTACTCTAAATATAACCTCTGTTGTGCATCTGTAGTCAAACTAATTTACTTTTTGAACAACTAGATATAGACAGCATATTGTCAGGTATATTATGATCTGACCTCATTCCTAGCAAAGAAGCTATTCAGGGCAGATATAGCACACAGAAAAAGGATTATAGTTGAAAATATATGAAAAATTGAAGAATTTTGAATGCACGAGCTTTTAACTTCTTGCATTTGAATATTGCATATATGTTCTAAAATGTGGAACTAGAATACAGTTCTTGGTAAACTCACACTTTTCTATACAGGTGCTGGACACTGACACTAGTTTGTTTTACATTGCTTTTTCATTATGTAAAGAAAAAAAAAAGTGAAATTAATATGATTCCAAAATTCTGACTTAAAATATATAAGCAATGCTTCTGCTAAACCCCAACTGCAAGTGTGGTTTTGAGCCCTCTTCTTCAGAAATTAATCCACTATGGATTTTCAGCCTTGCACTACCACAAAGAATACCTATTTTTGAAGCAAAATTTTCATTTTAGTCAGGTAAAAATAGCAGATCAATAAATGCATTTGGATTTTTCGTTTGGTTATTGAATTTTTCTTGTGTTGTTCAGGTTTGAACATGACTCTTAGATGAAAAGAAAAAAATCCTGCACAAGGTAAATCAGAGGAAACTGCAATCCAAAACATTGGACTTTCCCCATGATGCAGACAACTGTGAAAGCCATTCTCAGATTTTGTCAGAATTTCTATAGTCAGCTATTATTCAAACTTGACTTTAAGGCCAGAAGAGACCACTATGATCAATTTGGTACTTCAAGGACCAAAGATAAACATTTAGACCTGTATCATCTTTTAAAACTATGGAACGTCTGTTAGACATCTAATTTTGACTCGAAAAACAACACAACTAGTATTTCATATGTCTATAACTAAGTTATTCAACTGTTAGTTATCCTCTCATGGAAAAAACAAGAGACTCAGTCTTTATTCCTCTCTAGAAGTGGGGAAAAAAAAACAACAAAGAAACCCAGCAAAAACAAACCAACCAACCAAAAAACAAACCCCCCAAAAAACAAAGAAAGCAAAAAACAGAAAAGATTTGGAGCTTATGGATTTGCTTTGTGGGTTTTTCCTCATTTTAGCTGAAACAAACAAAAATCCCAGAAGCGCCACTTCTGATATCAAACAGGATTTTAACCAGATTAAAACAAAAATTATCCAAATCACTTTTAAAATTAGGCTACAGAGTAAATAAGATGAGAGTGTTCTGCCAGGTTTTTCAATACCAGGTTTCAATACCATGCTCAATGTCAGGGTTTTTTTTTTTTTTTTTTTTGGTGAAAACTTGTTCCCAAAACGTTATTTCAGTATGTTTTAACTGTAGTTTCTTGACCAAAAAAGGAGCTTTAAAGTATAGAAACTATGAAACAAAAAAGGACACGAATGCCAGTTGTTGGATCATACCTTAAGTGCTTTGACTCTTCTATAGATAGAGAGTTTAGAGAGAAGACTACAATTTTACTAACAGTTCTTGAAGCAAGAATAGTTACATACAGCAGTAACTAACCACACACGATCTTCTCTTCCCAACCACTATTATGGACTCCAACATGAAATCTAGAATGCAGAATTATTATTATGGCTGTCATGCTGATAATAATAATTGAATTACCATGAAGATTAATGAAAAACTGTCTTTGCTGGTTCTGCAGCTCCCCCCATGATACCCTTTCACTGTCATTAAAGTAACAAGTGATGGGAGAACAGCAATGAAAGAACACAGATCCTTTATTTTTAACCACAAAACTCCCAACAGCACAAACAGCAGCTATTCTTGTGTAATGAAAGAAAAGCTTATTAATAATTTCAGACTTTTCATCTTCAGCCTACTAATTTTCAACACATTTCCTAAGAACATATTTCTTCTTTATTATAGTTCTTGATTCAACCCAAAGTTAGTATCTTGTTTCGAAAATGCTGGACTGTTCTACCTCATACTGGCAAAAAGCTTTTAAATAATCATCAACTGAGTATAACATTTACTGTGCTATTACCATAGAAAAGTGTTACTGTTCAAGAATATTTCCTTTGGATCATAATTATAATAAGAATTGGTCCCTGAGGGCATAATGTAACAGTCCTGAAGCTGAAAGATTGTTTAAAACCTTACTGAGTTAGATGTCTGCTATTTTATTTGAAAAAAAAAACTAGTAATAAACAAATAAAAAAAACCACATTTGAAGTTTATAGCATGTCTGAATGCTTTAATGGTTTGGGTTTTTCTCTTGTTTAGAAGAAATAAGAACCAAATGCAATTTAGAATACCATCAGTCAGAATAATCATTGTAGTGTCATGATTTTCTTCCTAGAGGGCTTAGGTATTTTGCACATGAATTTAGTCACTTCAGTGGTGAAATGGAACAGCTATTTAATGATGTCACCAGTTTAAGACGTCCTAGGTAAATAATTTCAAGGTACTCAACATTCTAAGGCACAGAAAAGAGAGAAAACTTTTCAGATGGATTGAGCCCCAAGCCCAGGAAGGAGATGGAGCTGTTGGAGCAAGTCTAGTGGGGGGGGCCAACAAAGATGATCAGATGGATGGATCTCCTCTCCTATGAAGACAGGCTGAGAGAGTTGGAGTTGTTCAGCCTGGAGAAAAGGAGGCTCCAGGGTCATCTTGTAGTGTCCTTCCACTATCTGAATGTGTTACAGGTAAGCTGGGGAGGGACTTTTTACATGTGTAGTGATAGGATGAGGGGGAATGATCTTAAGATGAAGAGGGTAGATCTAGACTGGATATTAGGAGTACATTCTTCACTGTGAGGGTGACGAGACACAAAACAGGTTGCCCAGGGAATCCTTGTATGCTTCATCCCTGGAAGTGTTCAAGAAGTGATTGGATAGGACTTTGAGCAACCTGATGTAGTGGGAGGTGTCCTTGACCATGGCAGAGGGGTTGGAACTAGATGATCTTTATAGTCTCTGGCAAGCCAAACCATTCTGTGATTCTATGATGCTAGCAGCTTATCTATCTCAACAGAAGCCAATTCATTTCATTATTTAACTACCATAGTTAAGAATCTGCTTCACACACAAATGACACAGATGAAAATGCACTTCAAGAAGAAACTAGTTGAGCATAAGTGGGCTAATTTGCACTGTAATACAGCTAAGTTATGCAAGAAAATATGTCCAATATTAGCCATGAAAAGGAACCATAAGCTAGGATAGGAAAGGGACAGTACAGGCAGAATATTGCCATGCCTTAGATGGCATGTGCACACTGCACAGGGTGGTGTGAGCCCTCACCAGTTCTCTCACCATTCAGGATATCTCTGCTAAGAACCTTAGACATGTTCTTTCAGAAAAGTTGTGACTGGCAGTAAACAGTAGTGTGGAGTCCTATTGCATGTGCTGTGACCAGCAGAACATAATAGTTTCAAAAACCAATGTATAAAATGCTTACCATTAGATATTCTTCTTTTCAGTGCAAATTATCTGTTTTTCTCTGAATAACAGGGAATTAAAAAATCCATTCAAAACTCATTTCCAAGATAGCCTCACTTCCTCTGCAGGTATACACCTTCATGTGAAGGTAACATTAGATAAGTAGTATTTCTAAGTAGACTAAAGAGTAACAAAAGTAACAAGTAAGATAAAAAAATCCAGATAGCTAGAAATCAATATTTTAGTCTTTACAAAGGGAGAAAAAAAAAAAAAAAAAAAAGCAAATTTTAATAAAGTAGACTTCATAATTGAAAATCAGAAACACATCAATGAACAGAAAATACATGCCTTTAATAACCTCTTGAGGCATATTGAGTGTTTAATCTAAACTGAGGATCATTTAATATTTTCCATGTTTAACTAGATTATCTTACTTGTGGTCCCTTTCTGCAAACAGAACCCGTGCTTGCACTGGTTGTACTCACTGCCCATCAGTTGCAGTGGAAGTAATTGCTTATTACTGTGAAAACAAGGTAACATTTAGTTAGATTTTCAAGAAGGTCTTCATCTTTCTACATGAAAGCAGATAAAGGATGCATATACATGCATACATTATAAAAAACAAACCTACATGGAATTAATGCATGAAACAGAAAATCAAAATGTTGAAACTTAATGCAAAAATATTTCTTAATTTCCTGAAAAACTTAGAGAAAAGGTGACCTAGAATGTGATCTATCTCTAGATAATTAGCCCAGAGCACTCTAAGGGGTATCTCATAACTGTCTTCAAAATATTATGTAGAGAAAAAGAGGAAAGACTTTTACTCACAGCAATATTAAAGTCAGTCCTAATGTATAGTCTGGGAAGCATAATTGTATTTCTAGCTTGTATACAGCCTAAGAAAGTACAGATATCTGTCAGGTTTATTAGTGATTATTATCTATAAATTCTTTCTGTTTTACTCACAACCCCATATTTCCACTGGGCATGCTGTGTTTCTCAAAACCTATATTTTTGACAGCATTATTCAGAACACTAAAGTAAAATAATGAGTCTTAATGGTATGCTTTCACTATCTTTAAATGTGTTCATATAAAGCCCTCAGAACACCCCTAGAAAAAAATGTTTTTTGTTAACTTGTGGTTTTTTTAAGTGACCAATGAGAAAAGCAGATTCTAATATGTCACAGAGGAAATTAAGAAACAGTGAGATCTATATATGCATATATATCGGTTTGCATATTTTATAATCCTTCTCACAACTTAAAAGACTCAGCAGACTGCAACAAAAAAAAGAACATCTAGATTTGTAGTTCAGCATACTGAGACATAAGATGTCTGGGATACCCAAGGCCAGGAATGCTTCAGAATATACAGCAGGAAAGCAACAGAACTACTCCTGATCTCCTGACGTGCATTTCATATGTTGTCAATCAAATCAATATTCAATTTAACTCACTTTGACAGCTTGCTTAAGTTACAGACCACCTCGAGGTCCCTTCTTCATTAATCTTTGCATCCTGGATTTACTCAAATTAGCTGCCTGTGCTCTTGGTGCACTCTCCTATGGAGCTTTGTTCTTCTGCCTGGGTCTATGCCCCATTTATTTTGTCATCAGGCACTTTGAGATGCCTACAGAAATGAAAGAAATTCTAGAACTAAGATAGATAAAACTAACAGACACCCCAGTTTCTATCCTGGAATCTTTATTTTTGGTGATAAGAAGCATGGGGAATACTGCAGGAGCAAAGCAGTGGCAGTGGACACAAAACAAACAGCAACAAAAAGCAAAACAGAGAGATCATGCCTGTACTGAAATGCTCAAACAGCTTTACTTTCACAGTGTGTTGATTTCTAGTGGAGGAGAAGGATGGAAAAACAATTGCTCATTGATCTGGAGCAGCATTAATTCATATACTGACTTTCTGGACTTAACCACACAATACTGACTAAAGCAAACTATCCTAGAGCAGTGGTTGAAAATTAAAATTATAACACCTCACTTTCTTTGCTTCTTAAAGGGTGAGGAAACAGGTGACTTAAGTTCAAAAGTCAGTATCAATACTCAAAACATCTATCTTAAATCTGTGCAAAGACACCATTCAAAACCAGTGCAGGTTCTTATAGAACATTCTGCTCAAAACCTCTGAGAATAGGAAGAAGATAATCTGGTAGGTGGAAAGAGCAGAAGACAGCTAAAAATCCACTCCAGGAGTAACACTATGCACTTCTTTAATCCCTTTTCTTACCTTTTTATCAAATCAAACTATAGTTAAAATAACAGTTATAGATCTTGGAACAATTAATCTGCTTTTGCCTAAACCCTCCATCAGGATTCAAAATAGAAACAGAGAGGAAACCCATACTGATTTGAATTCTACTCCATCATATAGATTTGTGGAATGGACAGTATCTATTTAACCTCTCCGTTCACTGTGTTCTGTTAAAAAGTTGTAGCTAAGCAGCACAGATGAAAGTACTAATTTTTCAGATTTCAGACCATACACAGGGGTACACTGAATTTCTTGGGAGAAATAGGGGAGGTTGTGGCTTCTGTGGAGGCAAATGGCCATCCTCCACAGAGAGATGATTCCAGGGCACACAGGATGTGATGCACAAATGAGGACGATGTAGCAGGAGATGAGAGTAGAGAATGCATGAGAGAAAGAGAAGCTAATCCAGGGAGCAAGCCTCTGACATAAAAGAGTCATCTTGAGATCCAGAGAAAATTGGACATTTCGGTTTAATTAAGAAAGCCATTGAAATGTCCTGCAATGAGCCACAATGGAGTAGTGGATTCTGAGGACTGTATCCTAGATTCAGATTCACTCTTTCATTTTAAGCCAGCTCAACCAGCAAATTTGTGTTTTCTGCTTCACTGCCCTAATAAATACATAGAATAATAACACTTATTTCTCTGTTAAAGTTACAGTGAAATTATCAGGAAGGAAGGAAAGAATAGAGAGAAAGAAAGAGAGAGAGAAAAAGAGAGAGAGAGAAAGAAAGAGAGAAAGAGAGGGAGAGAAAGAGAGGAAAGAAAGAAAAAGAGAGGGAGAGAGAAAGAGAGGAAAGAAAGAAAGAGAGAGAGAAAGAGAGAGAGAGAGAGAGAGAGAAAGGGAAAGAGAGGAAAGAAAGAAAGAAAGAGAGAGAGAAGAGAGAGAGAGAGAGAAAGGAAAGAGAGGAAGAAAGAAAGAGAGAGAGGAAAGAAGAGAGAGAGAGAAAGAGAAAGAGAGAAAGAGAGAAAGAAAGAGAGAGAGAAAGAGAGAAAGAAAGAGAGAGAGAAAGAGAGAAAGAAAGAGAGAAAGAGAGAGAGAAAGAGAAAGAAAGGAAAGGCAAACCCAAAATTTCAGATTCACCTCCAGAAGTGAGCCGCTCCCTCAAGTTTGAATTGTGCACAGCAACGTTTGTTACACCTGACCTAAAAACCATACCTTGCACCTGACCCACAAAACTATTCATCCCTGTCTTGGCAAACCCTCTGGAGAAGTCCCAGTACTGAATGTTCTCACAACCCAGATTTTGATAGCATTTTTCTTCCAGGATGACAAAATGACAAAGGCAGGTTACCAAACACTATATACATGGTTTATATATCACATGATAATAACGTAGTTAACTGTATGGTCAACCCTTAATGTAATAAAACCTTAGTCTCCAGCTGCTTCTGAAGTGCAAATTACTACAGTAGCCATGTAGACTGGCTTAAAATGGGATCCTGAATAAGGCTAGAGAGAATGAGAACAAGCTCAGTTTAAATACAGTACAGCTCAGACATCAATTCTGCAAAACATCTACTAACATATGCCTTAGTGTATTTATATTATGGCACAGTAAATTGCATATAAAGCTTTAACAACATTATAGATAGTGTTAGAACTATTCAAATTGAAAAGTTCTCATAATATTAATTACCATCCCATGTTCCTCATTACTGGGTATTATTAATGAATATTGTAGTATTGGACCAGGTGTATTTTTAAATAATTACCTTGACACTAGCTCAGATTGATTATAAATTGTACCTATTTTAAGGTAAAACTGAGTATTTTCTGTGTGGTCTGAAAAGAGAAAGTGCTCAGTTTTAAGGCAGTTCTGCCAGGAACTGCAACACCATCAGGCAATCTCTGCCAAGTACTGTTATTTCAGTGAATTACTCAATTCAGACAAAGAGGTTTCATCAGAGCTCTGACGCCCAGAAAATTCTTCAGGTTTTGGTGTGATTTTTGAACATCATAATTCAAAGTTAATTCAAGGACATTTCCTTGGTCAGGAAATAAAATTTTAAAAAAACTAAAAAAAAAAAAACTAAAAAAAAAAAAAAAAAAAAAAAAAGAAAAGACTTATTTTTTTGAGTAACAGCCTTATTGACTTTGTTCAAGATTGATGTCATGCAAAAGAGAAACTTTTTTCAAATATCTTCTATTATCTTTGGTGTTATGCTCAGAAAATGTTGACCTTATTCCCTATGGCAATATAATTTTCTTCACAGCATGGACATTTGAGCACAGAACTCTTCATGAGCTGAGCTACAGAAAGGAGCTTTCTCTTCATCCCATTATGAAAACTCTACTAGGATCCATTAGTAAATTATAGGAGCTCTGACAAAAACTCTATAATCAAAGCTGTAACTGTTTTTAGAAGGCTGCTTTTAACATCCCAAATTTTTGCAGTATTGCATATGTGCTAAAAAAAGGAGAATGTTATACTCAGCACTGATCATAATCTGGTTAGGGTGACATAATATGTGACTTCTGAATTCAGCAGAATTTCTAAACATACAGGCAGTGATGCACGTGGGCTGGGAAACTTCAGCAGCCTCCTAATTGCTGCAGATATCCTGGCCTTACTCATAACTCAGATCTGGCTTCTTTTTAAAATCTAGCCTCAAGCTTCATGCTGTGAAAATGTCATATAAACAGCCAAACAGTCTTCCAAAGGAAAAGACCAGCATGATCTTATGCTTGGAGGAATTCCAACCAAAATTTGCAAGACATCCCTTTTACTTCGGGCTGACACTGGTAGAATTTGCAAATATATTGCACAGTTTTTGTTAGCAAATACGACTAACAGTTTATGTAAAAGCATGGGTCCCGTTGGCAGTATTTCCCAAAAACATAAAAAAACAATTAAAAAAAACCCTTAAAAACTAGGTGTGACATATTTGCAAGGAAAAATGCATTTCTAAACCTGCTTACCCACTGCCCAGTGTAATATGGAGACAATGAAAACAGAAAAAACATGCCTCTTGATTCAGCAGTCCTCTGGCTCCCCAGCTTAGTTTACTCTGTTAAAATGTGTCAAACTTCAATGACAAAAGCCTGGCTGCCCAGTTTATGTTTACACTGTTTAAAATGCATCAAACTTATTTCCACCAGCAAAATCTCATCAACAGACACACACCTCCCCCTCCTTTGTCAGGACTATAAAGATAAAATGATACTAAGCCATCAGGCAGCTAATGCAAATTGGTAGCAAATACAAGAATTCCAGGAAACCTGAATACAAAGGGAAGACTCACTTTAACCAATTTGCAACATCTGGCAATAATTGATGAAAAGAAGGAATTTTTTACTATATAAAAAGCCAGAGGAAAAAGGGAGAAACCAGAAGCAAGATTAGAGGCAAGAGGAGAAGAAGTGAAGAGGCGTGAAGGAGGATGGAGCAGCAGGCAGCTGGCCCCGCAGCAAGGAACAGAGGCACAGGCAGCCCAAGGGTGAAAAACTTAATCTTTGTCTTTCCTTAATATCCCTTTCCCTGGGGTGATTAATTTGTTTAAGAACCTATTCTGCCTGTTTCTCTCCCACTATTAACTCCTTCCTTTCAAAAAGTGGTGTCACTTTTCCCTGAAATAAACTGTATTAATTTGTTCAAACCATAAACGTGTTTACTTGTAATTTGCAGTATGTTCGTGTGCAATGGCTAAAATTTCCTCACAAACAAAAATGGTTGGACCAATGGGCCAAGGTTAATTGTATGAGATTTAACAAGGCCAAATACCAGGTCTTCCACCTGGGTCATAACAACCTCATGGTAAGCTACAGACTTGGGGAAGTGTGGTTAGAGAGCTGTGAGTTGGAATGGGACCTAGGGGTATTGGTTTATAGTCAACTTAATAGCAGTGTGCACAGGTGGCCAAGAAGACCAATGGCATCCTGGCCTGTGTTAGGAACTTAGTGGCCAGCAGGAATAGGGAGGTGATCATCCCTCTGTATTCTGCTCTGCTGAGGCTGCATCTTGAGTACTGTGTTCAGTTCTGGGCACCTCATTATAAGAGGTGTGTTGGAGCATGTCCAGAGAAGGGCAACAAAGCTCATTAAGGGCCTGGAGCACAAGTGCTGTGAGGAGCAGCTGAGGGAGCTGGGGGTGTTTAGTCTGGGGGTGTTTAGAAGAGGAGGTGAGAGGAGACCTTAGAGCCCTCTACAACTACCTCAAAGGGGGTTGGAATGAGAAGGGAAAAAGCCTCTTCTCCTTAGTAAACTGTGATAGGACCAGAGGAAATGGATGGGAGCTGCACCAGGGGAGGTTTAGGCTGGGTGTTAGGAAATATTTTTTCACTGAGAGGGCATTGGAATGGCCTGCTCAGGGCAGTGCTGGAGTCACCATCCCTGGAGGCATTTAAAAGGCATTTGGACCTGGTCCTTAGGGATGTGGTTTAGTAGTTGACTGTGGTGTTAACCAAAGGTTGGACTGGATGATCTTGGAGGTCTCTTCCAACCTAAACATTCTGTGAAAATATAAAATATTAATAGTTACTGACTGTGACACCCAGTTACTGAGTGTAACAATTCAGCTATAATTTTACAATCAAAGCACACACAACATGAAATACTTCAATTACAAAAAATACCCCAATTTGAATAACTTGGGCAAACAGGGACCCCACTTCATTTCAGAAAAAACCACTCAGTTTCATCATGTTTCTTCTCTAGTATTCTTCTCTAGTTTAAAAATTGATCATAGACATTGTCTATATGTTCAGCTGCATTTTTTAGCATGATTCATTAAATTTATGGAATTTCCAAGGAATGCATTTATTTTCACTCTTCACATCCATCTTATACAGAAAACTAACATATATTTTGAGTAAAATACTTGAGGTTTTTATTCTGTTTGACCCCCTGTCTTCACAAGTTGAATCGCAATATTCTTTTTCTAATTTATTCTACCATGACACTCAAACAATTCAAGTAGAATTAGAAAGTTAGAGTAGAATGAGATGGTTTTACCCAGAATGAGAGAACTATTTTCCCTGCCCCTTGCAAGGTAACAGTGGATCTTTGGTGATCACAAGTAGCCAAGATTTCATTCTTACTTTTTGGAGGAGAAATACCTTGGCCATGCAGGTTAAACCAAACACCCAAGCGCATATTTATAAAGTGCTCTATCAGGAGACAGACATCTGTTTAATGTCTAAACTCAGGCAATTCAGTTATGTATTTTTCCATACAAGTGAAAATGATTCAATTACAGTAGTAACCATCTAAGATAATTCTCTTCAGTATGTAACTTTTAGTAGCATATCATGTGACTTGGCAATATTCTTGCAGATTAAAGCACTTAATAGAGCAGACCCTTAAAAATACTGTTCCTTTTTGCACTGAGTAAGAAGTATAGCATTTCTCATCATGGTAATGATGAAATTCTCTCTGAAAGTAACAAGCCCAATTAAAGCACTGTATCAGACTTCAAAAATGGGGCTTTAACAACTGTGGAACTGTGGACTTCTGCAATCTGTCTCAGAAATGCTGGAGGAAACAAGTATAACTGATAATGAAACAGAAAATATTTCAGGAAAGTCTAATTTAAAAAAACTAAAACATATCAACTGACAGAAATTAGTAACCAATGGTAAACATCATAATTTTGAACAGGATGCTTATGAAAGAGAGCGTGTGTGTAAACCGTTAATTCTGCCGTCATTACGTAGCCAACTTGAGAAAGAATTGCAGATGGCTTTATAAAAGTTATGAATCCTGTCATAAAATAAATTAAATAGCAACATCATTTCACACTTGCAGAAGATCTTCCTGCCAAGTATGAGGAAAATCATAGAGCGTCTTTACAGGCATTATCCAACTAAGCTTAACCATATCCCTACAAGGGTAGTAAGTTACAGTACTCTTTACATACATGGTCAAACATTTTGATTAATTTGAGGCACAGAACCTTATCATGGGAGTTGGACATAGGAGGTAAAATGAGAAAAAAGGGCATGTTATCTGCTACAAATATAAATCCCAGCAGTTTCAAAAAGTTTGAACAAAATAGGCTGTTAATCTCATACTTCTGTTCCATAGGCTTTATCTGAACACTTAACATTGTATTTTCTTGTATTCCCAAGTTATATTTCCTCAGTGTTTCTTTCATCCTTTCACTCAAATTTCATTCCATTTAAAACATTGGTGTGGCATAAACTAAAGAAGTTTCTTACTTTTTTTTCCTATTGGTTATTTTATTATGTTTTGTACTTTTTAAAGTTCTCCAATGTATTTATATCCAGACCTATTTGGTTTTTGGGTTTTGTAAATACACAGAAACCCATGCTGCTATTTTTACAGATGTTAGGAACATAAACCATACTGGCAATCACCAAGCACTAGATAACTAGGCATTTTCAGTTTTAATAATAGACTTATTCTTCAACTTTCAAACGTGCTGATAAGCACGTGCTGATCATCACCACGATGATCTCTCTTCTAAACATGAATACACCAGGCTTCCTCAGCCTTCACATGCACATAGTGAGTAGAAGACAATCACCTGAGCCTTCTGAAAACAAGGGGGTATACATGGCAAGGGACATACCCTGTTCTTTTATATTTAAAACAAAGAAATTAGTGCATTTTCTGAAGCTTCCCTTTTACTAGAGTACACACAAAGCAACAAAGGAAAATGAAAACGCATAGACAAAATACACAAAAGCCACTACCAGCCATTACCACAAAAATATAGTGTTAGACTTGTGGAATATAGGAAAAGGTATACAGGGTGAGCAAATGCATATTATTACTTGCACTCAATCACAGCTAGTGGAAGGAACCAGAAGAAAGACCAGATAAAAAGGCAACAGGGAAGAGTCAAGATGCTACTACAGAAAGGCCCTGAAAACTCCTGCCAGATTTGGGTTACTATTTTGGACATCCTCCTAGGACTCCTGGTGGAAGGGACACCAACAAACTTTCTAAGGGATGTTGAGTATTAAAGCTTTTGACTGCATTCAATCTCAGGCTCAACATTCAATGTTTCACTCTTTTGCCCTACCCAGTCACAGATCCCAAGTGCAAAGGCATTTTGCAGGGGCAGGGCAGGGATGAATAGATACAGATGATCTCCATCCAGAGGAAAAGAAAAACATGCAGAAAGATCTCCTCGTTTTTCACCAAAAATGTGTTACTTCACAGCTAAATCTGAGGCAATATGGAAACAACTGACAATTAAATCAGAATTGATGTCTTACTCAAGTAATATAAACAAGACCAGCATTGCTTTCTGAGCTTTTAAAAGTACTTCTGAGCTGAAATATATTTTTGCTGCAGTAATAAAAAGTTGGGCTGTCTTGAATACCAGTAGTTCCAGGGTAGTTCTCCTCTAAGGAATATAATTTCTTCCAAGTTCCTCTACCGACTTCTCTAGCGTATTGCTGACTTTTTACTCTCTATATAAATTAGGCTATAATGATCATTTTTAGAACTTCATTTTAGCTCAGACCAGTATTCCACGGCCAGCAGCTTTTTACCCATCTAGAATGATTTTCCCTCTCATTTTGGGAACTGAACAGTGTTCTGTATTTAACATCTAGACTTAAGCCTTCCTATATTAACTACCTAATCTCAAAGTAGAAGATTAGGATCAAAAGTGATGAGTAGTATACCAGTTTAGCCATTTTAGTCATTTTCCCATTTAGTCATTTTACCTGTTTCTTTGACTTGTGGTCTCATTTGGGTTATGCTTTCACTGTCTTCACACATCTGGGTTATATCTCAGTTTGGTCAGTGTGATACATAAACTGAAGTCAGAGCTTTTGGATATGTGTTACCATATTGGAAATGCATGTTGGTTATTTTTTTTTTTTAATAAAAAGTAATAATATATACTCACACATTATCACTTCCCTTTAAGGCTTCAAACCTATTCTGAGTGGTAATCATGCCAATTTTACTGCAAGGTAATTTGAAGCATAAAGCAATTATGTGACTTACTCAAAGCCACTTGGAAAATCTGTAACAAAATGGAAACAAACTCAAACATCCCATTTTATTCAAGATACCTGCTAGGGATAACAGACCACTGATAGGATGCTTTTGCTTTTCTGTAGTGGCAGCTGGAAACACAGCAGGATAGGAGTCCACAGAATCTCACATGGCACCTGCTACTTCTGTTGCATAAAGTGAGATGCATATTTCTGCTTATGAACTGAAACTGCTCCCCAAACATCCTAAGTAACCTCCATGTTTTAAATAGGCAACAATTTTCCAAAATTAAGATAATTTTTCATTAATCAGGTAGTGTTGGAACTTAGACTTCCACATTTGCAGCAAAAATCTAGCAATGAACTCTCTTCTGCAGTGCAGCACTAATTCATTCTTAAAGAATAACATTTTCTCCTGTAAAGTAGAATGTGTATTATTTAGACAAAAACAGAGAAAGAAGCAACATATCTTTACCCTCCGCACATCTTTGCCAAATGTTTCGCTGTAGCTAGTGCCCAATATTTCAAATTGAACATAGGGGTTGGCTCCATCTTCTCTGAACTCCATAGCACCAGTAAGCCCAGTTATATGGCCCTAAGGAAATAAGTTTTAGACATTTTAGAACAGAACAAATTTGCCTTTATAAACACTCCTTTTCATTAAAGGTGTGCTAAATCTGCTTTGAAAACATTTGCAGTGAACTTAAGTGGGCCAAGTACACGTTCTTCAACAGCACAAACATAGCACCAGACAAAAGAGTTCTTTTTTTAAAGAAAATTACCTAAGCACTCACAAACACACTGTATATTGTGGAAAAAGAAAGCCATAAGGTCTTCATTGTTCACAAAGACACACTCCAAAGAAAAGGCTAAATCAGACCCCTTTCCCAAAAAGATACCAATTATCAGTTAAAAAGCCAGTTGAGCTGCAGGAAATGTAAGTTATGTCTTAAAGCTCCTAGTTGGTTGGTCCTTAGAGCTCCTTAATTTCTCTTGGGAAGATATTTTGAAGCATTCACACATCAATTGCTATGACTGTTCCTAATCATAGTACCTCCACAGAAAGCACCTATGAGATCAGCAGATGTAGAACACACACCACTGGAGCAACACAGCAATGTGCATAATTTCTTTGTAATAAATCACTTGCTTGTTTAATATCTGCTGATCATTCATGGTAATTGTAAATTGCTTGCTTTAATAAATCACAGAAAGGCTGAATAGAGGTCAAAAATCTCTTCAAAAGCTAATCTCAAGTGAAAAGGAAGCAACTCTTTCAATTGGTCACACAACTGTTGTTTGCCTGTTCTCACCTTCTTAATAGTCTCGAGCATGGATCGTCCTCCATTCCAAGGTTTGGTGGATTTCCTCATGCAGTTCAGACTTGCCATGCTGTGCCATTTTCTGTCCTCCAGTTTTCTGTGGAAAGCATTTGCCAGCATGAGCACACTGTCATACAGGTACAGGTTGGAAACCTGCAAACAATAATAAGAATGAGTCTCTTGTTTCTTATTTAAGTATCCTTTCAAAGAAATTATAAACCCAGCAAATAAAACAGACGAAAATGAAGACATAAGTAATATCTGATGCTGGGTACATTTGATGTCTTCAATAGTCAAGGCAATTCAGACAACGACCAGTTCTCACTTCCACCTCTTTGCTGCTTGGCACCTGGGCCCCTCTGGCAAAAGGACTCTGGCACATTTGCAGAACCTGGTCATTACCTGTACCACTGCAATGCAGTGCTGGAAAGACTTAAGAGGTGGTAGTTCAAATACCAACTCAAGCTATGGAAGGAGTACAGCTATCTATCAAGGACAGATAACTATTGCTGCTTTGTCAGTCCAAAAAGGTATCATACCAAAATGTATACCAAAAAGGTATTTTTGTCAGGCAAAAAATGTATCATTTAATTAGGTTCTTGTTCTTTTTATTCATTTGAAGAATCTCCTTGGCAATTTCTGTCACAACAAAATCTAATACTAACGTAACTGTTTAGGAGAGAGGAAGGAGAAATAACAGTATTATTTTGATTTTGTCTTCTCTCTTCACCAAATATACAGGATACTGGTTGCTATTCTACTTTCTCCAGAGCCACTGACTTTAGCCTTCTTGTTCTTCAATTTACATGGGACATAATGAGACCAATAATTGATGTAAAGGCTCTAGTAAGAACACCACATTAGTAATGCTCAACTATGTATTTCATATTTCAAACCAAGACATAGCAAGCAATACATGCACACTTTTTCAAACCCATGCATAGACACAGGGCTTTTGATTTACTCTTTACTAAACTCATTTATCTTGTGGATTTCTCTAATTCACCATAGAAGAAAAATCCTAGAGACCAGGACTACATGTGGAAGTTAATACAGCTGCAGCCTTCCTAGAAGAATGTCACTTGGCTGTGAAAGACTAAACATATATAAACATATATTACTGTTGCATTACTTGTTCCAAGTAAAGATCTGGTTTCATTTTAACATCCTAACCTTCAGGAACAAAATACTTGTATGTTCCATAAGCTGATATTTTCCATAAATTAGAATCTAAACACTTCAAAAAATCTTCTAGTATAATAAATCTGAACATGAGATATATAAACAAAAATTAATTTTGAAATAATCAAAATGGGAAAAAATGCACAAAAAAGAGGTTGGGGATATGCACTTATTTAAGTAACTAAACATAAAAAGAGTTTTTAATGAGAATAAAATGCAAAAGCCATGAGATGCTATCATGGAGAATCCCTCCCATCTTGCCTTGCCATCATCTTTCCCTCCTTTTATTTCCAGCCTCCCTGAACAAGCAGTATCCATTCCCTATATTTGCTGTTTTATCCAGCTAATCCTTTTAAGAGTTTCCAATTTTCTCTTTTTAAGAAAAGAGGGTGGTTAAAGAGTTAAGAGGAGTCTCAGTATCTAAGGCTTCCTTGATCAGCTGCATTTGTCTCCCAGTTCTGCAGATCTTTGTTAAAAAGCTATCAAATAAAGCAATCAAGTGAATCCTTACTATTCAGTCAACAGGGTACTTTCCCTCCTCTGTATTAACGTCTCCTTCATGCAAAAAAAAAAAAAAAAATATTAAACCAAAACCCCAAACCTTCAAATAAACTATCCCAACTGGCACACCACAAACCCCACTTGGCTTAGAAGTGGATTTTACATGCAAAAGGAAATATGCCATTTTGCCATCATGATCCTCTTTTCTGCCCATTGAACTTGATTTTGCACCCTCACTCTTAGCTGACAGCTCATTGCCTTAGAATAGTCACAAATCAGAAATGTTTTCTATATTCTTGGTCTGGTACTCTTCTTTTTAAGTTCTGGAAAACAGTAGCTTCATTCTCCAAAACAGTTTGCTTAGTTTGCTTCCAGAAAGCTCTAGAGCAAACTATAAGATGTACCTGGGCACAGAGCTTCCTTCTCTTTCTACTTTTTATGCTCTTAGAGAAGATGTAATGTCTGCAAGCTTGAGAGAACTGGTTTTGAGTATCTTGGCCTACATGACCATGCATCCAGCTCAGGCTACCCTCCGTGTACTACAAAACAAGTCACCTAATCCACCTCTTTCAGTTAGACTTACAATGAATGTTGTATCAATATTGTTTCATTATTTTATTTTGAAAGAATGATGTAAACTGAGTGACAGCAAGAGGAGTATTTTCCTACTAAAGTACTTCTGACATATATCTGGAGTTACGTACCACAGCAGATGAAAATGTTACTGAGGACACATCAAGATACTTGTCACCATGGAAAGGCTATTCTGCACATCCTGCTGTACACACTTATGTTTTGCCACTCTAGTTCTTTTCTACTGCAAATCTTGTCAAAGAAATGAGCATATGGTACTTTTTAATCAGCAAAACTCATTTTTCCATGTAGTCATACTGCATATAGCCATAGTATATCCTCTAGTAAAAATGACACGTTACTATATTTTACCCATGCATTACTACATTTTACCCTTTTTCTACCCCCTCCTAGCTGAAAAGTAAATATCCTATGGAAGAGTAAAGCTGAATTTTATTCACACCATTAACATTTCTTTTTTTAGAACAGAAAATATGCAAGCTAGGAAAAAATAGAAGAAAAAAACAAAGAAAAATAAAACCAAAACTAACAGCAAACCACAACATCAAAACCTCCACAACTGAGCCTAGATTTGTAATAAAAAACCTCAACAACTTTTTTGAATGCTATATTTGTTCAGTATGCTAGTTAATTATAAACTGTCACAGTGTTTAGAAGCCCACCCTGCTAAGGGCAGAAAACTTTATAAAGAATGATACAAAGTATGTAGTTTTTCCCAGTGATAAAAATTCAGTGTGTAAAAGTATGTTTATTTAAAACAAGAGAAGGCAGGATCTTCACATGATAGTACTGCTGTGGTAGTCCCCTAGGTCAAGAGTCACTTCTTTGAAGTACAAAATATAATCAAGATGAAAAATACCTTGGTATCTTAGAAAATAATTTCCTTTTGATCCTTCACAGTGTGCAGAAAAAAATCCAGCTCCTTTACATACCCAGTAGTATAGATTGAATATTTTTGCCTAGTTCATTTCTGAGGTAGAAAATTAAGAATACTTAAATGCATCTAATGTGCTCCTCTTCTCAAAATCATCTTCACTACCTGAATTATAGAAAAATTTACTTAAAGCAAGACAGAGATCCCAGTCTGTGTCACAGTAATGCAGGGTTATAATAATTTTCTTTATTTTCTTCTATATTCTTTTAAATATAGCAAAATGTCTGCATATGTACTGGATTGTATTTGCAACATGGGTTTGCTGTAACTTCCAGATTAGTGATGCTGTGAAAAGAAAGAGGGATTGGTGGACAAACCATCTATGCACTTATTCCTGCAACTGCACACATTTTAATTTTAAGCTATCTATCAAACTCCCGTTGAATACAAACACAACCCCTGAAAGGGAATTTCAGGAGATACCTGAGTGATTAGCTATACTGTTTCCAACAGTGCTGTTAGAAGTATGCAAAAATAATAAATTAGTCCTTAGGTAGCATTCTGAATTGGTAGAAAAGCAAGAGAAGGGGAAAAAACCAAATTCCCCTTCACTTAACAAAAATTCCTAGATGAGATCAAAGTATTTCATTTCTGTCCTGTTTGGAGGAAGAAACAGTAATTTTCAGTTCTTCTTTCACTTCATTGCTGAGAGCTTTTAGAGCTGGATGTATTGTGACTGAAGTGCTTTTTGATCTATTTGCTATAGGAATGACAGTGACTGTTCCATCAATATATTTAAGAGTTTGCCCTGTACAAGCATAATTTGAGGCATGTGTATCTTCTCAAAATTATTCCAGACTTTATGAACGTTTATTTCACAATGAAGGAAAAATCCACTGTATACTAGTGGAGCAGAGTAGAAATTTTCAATGAGAGCAGAAACTTTTCTCTCTGACATTATTAAATGTCATTTTATAGAAGATTTTATGTGAACCTCATTACATGTTCCAGAATGATTTTACTTTTAGAGTTACATTTGAAGATAGCTTTTAGCTCCTTCAGAGGCACTAATCATAGATAAGTACTCTTCTGGGAAGGCCAGGAAGCCACAAAGACTGACCCCAACTTCTGAATTGCCAGAAGTCTAGCCAGACAAGAGCACTGAAAAGACCACCTGGGAAGACAAGTTGACACCCAGATGCCACTGCTTCAAAGAAATCATTCCCAAGCTGGGCAACTGTACACTGCTTCTGCCAAAATCACCCTGTGAGTGGCCGTGGCAGTCAGCTCCAAGGATGTAGCAGATGGAAGAGGAGCTCAGCCCGCTCACAGCCTGCCAGCAGCAGAAACACTTGCTGCCTGGGAAGTGATATCATGGTGCTTTTGCATGCACACACCAGCATCCCCTAGAACTGTGTTTCAACTTTTCAAGTTCAAGTACTGAAAAACTCAGCCAGGCGCTTGTGTCTCTAATGCCAGGATGCATCTTACTAGGGGCAGTGAGGAGTGATGATTTACACCTGCTATGAAGGCATAACTATGAGGGTATTACCAGGGTGGAGAGACTGAAAATTGGGCCTATTTCATTTTCTCAAATTAGTTTGCAGAGCCCATTGCAAGTCTTTATGTGAATGCCTGTGTTTTAAGCAAATGCTTAACTGCTCATGGAGAAAAAAATCCCAGCCAGCAGTCTGGCATTCATGAGAAAACCAGAGTCAGAAACAAATGTTCATGAAAGACTCAAATATCAGTTTCAAACATCCAAAGGGTTATTTATTATCACTGAAGCAAATGAAAGCCTGGAAAAATTTTTCCTAAAACCATATTAAAACAGACCTCAATTGTATATTAATTGAAGCCTTCTAACAATAAGGGATCTATCTAACCAGACTATTATTTAGTGCTTCACCCAATCTAGTTTTAAGTATGTCAAACAATGAGGTATCCAAAGATTTTTTGGGAAGGCTGCACTTTCATAATCTTTTGTTTTTTAACTGGTCTATTGATTGAATCTACTGAATTGATTCAATACTGATGCTGATTGAATAGATTGAATCTAATTTTTATTTTCTTTGTGATTTTTTCCCTATTTTACTGAGTTACACATCAGACCACTTTTCCCTATCTACAGTTTCTGTTCTCTGAAAGTTCATTATCCTTTAGCTTTTTATTAATAGCATTTATCATTGTTCTGAACGTTTTCTTACACAGTGTGCTTTATACCAACATGTTAACAATAAAACAAGACATGGATTGCCCTATAATGCTCAAGCTTGCCCTATAATGCTCAAGCTGCACGCAATGGCTTTGACCACTAAATGTCTTGAGAATTTGGCACAGATAACACTGACTGCCCAGGGAACATCTAGCAGGAGACATTTGAAAACTGAACACAACTACGAATCAGAGAGAAGGACATGAGGTAATATTGGAACTGCGAAACAGAGTAAAAGACTACCATTTTACTGTACCTCATTTATAAATAAGTATGGGTGCAAATCAGGCTCTAAAATATGAAAAATTGGAGGCACTGACCCTTTCTTCTAGTCACTGGTGGCTGCTCCCTTATAGAGTACTGAAAAAAAATTCAATGAAATAATTATGCAAATAGAGAACTTCAGCAGTCAAAAGTAGTACTCCGAGCAGAGACGAAAAGCTCACTCCAGAACATAACAGGACTCCTAGCCTCCACAAAATCCCGTGTGGCCAGAGGACACCCACCTTCTGCCAATTCTTCTGTTTATGCACCTTGAATAAAACACATGCCATCAGACTTCAGCGAGAGATTATGTCATGCAGTGGGCAGTAAAGTCAGTTCAAGGACACTTTTCACTCATGTGGTACTCAGAAACATTTTCACCATAACTGAACATCTGGCCAAAAGTCCAAATTAAACTTTGTTAAAGAGGCATGCAAATATAGCTTTGCAGGAAAAGGAAAAGAAAAATGTGGCTCATCAGTCCGTTATGGGAGAATGTGATATAGCATGTAATAGGCTATAATCAATATTTACTGCCTCCAACAGCACTTAACAGATGGATAATAATAGCAGGGTAGATATGTCACCCTCCACGACACCCCGTTTTATGGCGGAGGAACTTGCGTGCCCTTGTGAGGTTGGGAGCTCTGCTGGAGGTGGCAGATGCCTCCAGTAGGGTCTCCCATGCAAGACAGGTCACTCAAGGGTCAGACAAAGTGTGTCCATGGGCAGGATTGGCTCCCTCACCTTCAGGCAACCATCCTAGGAGAAGGACAATTCTAACTCCAAACCCAGGCAGATGGAGCTCATTTAGCCCTGTAAGGCCCTCCATCTCAGAGAAGGATACTCTGACTAAACCTGTGTCCTGAGTACTTTGCTGTCACTGTCCAAACTCGCTGGGCCCTGGCAGATGAACCTTAGGAGTAAAGGGTAAGGCCAGTTCCGCGCATGCTGTGCCTCACCTAAAAAAGCCACAGTGCAGGCTCAAAGGCTGTACCCACACTTGTAGAGCCCCTGCAGTGACACGAGAGGGATGAAACAGCAGGTGGAAAGGTGCAGGTGGAGCACTCAGACCCAACCCTGCATGCAGGTAGCTCAGGACATTGGTTGCTCAAGGCCAATGAGTCTTCAATGCCAGCTGAGTAGTCCAAGGCATTACACAACAACAGGTGAAAACCAAATTAGACATAGCCCCTACTTTGGGCTTAAGGCCGTACAGCAGCTGAAAACTGGCAAGGCAGCTGGGGTTGATGGAATTCCATCAGAAGTCTGGAAGCATAGAGGCCAAGCACTCTATGCTAAATTTCATGAGGTCCTTGTGAGTTGTTGGGAACAAGGCAAATTACCACCAGAACTCCATGATGCAGTCATCATCACTCTGTACAAGAAGAAAGGAGAAAAGTCAAACTGCTCCAACTACCAAGGTATAACTCTGCTCTTCGTTGCTGGAAAAATCCTTCCAAGAATACTTTTGAACAGATTAGTACCTGCCATTGCAGAGAAACTTCTATCTGAAAGCCAGTGTGGTTTCAGAGCCAATAGGAGTATCACAGACATAGTAATCTCAGACAATTACAAGAGAAGTGTAGGGAACAGATCAAAGATCTTTATGTGACATTCATTGACCTCACTAAAGCTTTTGACACTGTGAGTAGAAAGGGCCTGTGGCAAATCTTGGAATTATTAGGATGCCCCATCAAGTTCCTCAAAATGATCATCCTGCTACATAAGGAACAGTGGGGCCAAGTCAGCTATGGCAACGCACTCTCTGGATCCTTCCCAATAATCAATCCCACATCACCATAGGTGAATCAGAGCTTAAGTCAGTCCAGCAGGTCAGCTCTCTGGGATACATTATTTTCTCAGACGCCAAAATCAACAAAAAGATATTAGCAAAGGCATACAGAGCACTTGAAAGAGTCTGGAGCAATAAACAACTGAAGAAAACTACAAAGACTTGTATCTACAGAGCCATTGTACTGCTCTTTTATATGAGTCTGAATCATGGGTCATCTACCACCACTATCTGCAACGCCTTGAACATCAGTGCTGCCTCCATACAACCCTAAACATCCACTGGACTGATTACATGACCAAAGTTCCTGTCCTTGAACAGGCAGGGGTCACCAGTATTGAGGTCATGATACTGAGGACACAGCTGTGCTGGACAGGGCAGGTCTCCAGGATGGAGGATCACCCCTCCCTAAGATTGTGGTCTATGGTGAACCTGCCACCAGCTGCCACAACAGAGGAGCCCCACAGAGGAGATACAAGGACTCCCTGAAACAATCCCTCAGCTTTGGCCATACTGACTGCCATCAGGGGTCCACTCTGGCCTCCAATCGGGAGACATGGAGACACCATCCATAACACTGCTGCCTCCTGTGAGAACACACATAGAATCAGTCTCGAGGAGAAAAGACAACACAGAAAGAATGGTGCCTTGGCTGTCGCCTCACAGGAGACTTTCTGCTCTGCCTTTTGCAACCACACTGCCTGTCCCCCATTGGCCTTTTCAGCCATCAGCATGCTGCAGCAAGTGCGGGGAGAGCCCTTCTGAAAACTTTGTTTGTGAAGCCAAGCCATGACAGATAGGTCAAATGAGAATCAGTTGGACAAAACTGCAGGATCAGTCCCTTAAGTTTAGGAATCAAAAACACCTCCAAAAAATAAGTTCACTTACAGTATTGAAGCTGCAGTCATTCTTGAAAAGAAGACAGTTCATAAATAAAATAAATAAATAAATAAATAAAAACACAGCTCTGTTGGAGCAACTGCTAAGAGATGCCTACAAAGATATCCGATGGTCAAGTCTTTGAAGAATGAAATTTTTACACAGAGAATAGCTGCTCCAAGGAATACCCTCCCACATTTCTTAACATCTTTTCTTCAAATACATTAAAGCAATGCCTGGAATAGTTCTTCAGTAGAGAGGTTGGACTTTGAATGCTGTGAGGAATAACATTATTTTTGTGGAACAATTTTCTGGGGTTTTAATCTTACTGTATATTTTGAACCATGCTAAATAATTTCAGATACACAGTGCCCCTGTATTATGTTTAAATAAGAATAAGAATCATAAGAATAAGAATCTCACATAGATTAATCTTAAATAAGAATCTCACACAGATTTAATTTATTAACTGTATGAAATGCAAATATGAGAAGAAAAAGCTGTAATGGGAATTACATTTTTAATGAAAAAAATTTCTTCAAAAACACAATTAAGAAAAAGAATTTATTTTATAACTGAATTCATCATGAATAACCTGATGAAAGAAAAAAGATTGTCATCAAAAATCAAGTTGGTAGACAAGCTTTAAAAATAATATTTGAAAGGGACGGTTTGGGAAAGAAGCAGATTATTCATTACAATGGAAATAAAATGACTCTGTAAGTCTATGTCTAAAATAACCTAACAGTTAAATAGCAGTAATCCCACTAAACACCATTCAAACACCATACAGGGATACATACTAGGAATATCTAGGGCTAACTGGATTTGTCTAGAAATCCTGAAATGCTTCAGTATTTTCTCTCCAGAGTGAGGCAATACTGACAATGCTGATTGCCCAAACCCTAGGATTCTCATCCCCAATGGAATTAACAAGTTCTAAACTGTTCTCCCCTTACAAAAAAGTAAGAGTTATGAACACACAAAATCATGTATGAAAAGTAAGAAAGAGATAAACGTAGTCCTCTGAAGTCAAGTAAAATGATCAAGACTGGAAACTTATAAAGGCTTTTCTCCAGTTGAAGCAGAAACCCAGATGGGTATATTAAATGTGCAAGAAATAAGAGCACGAGCAAAATTTTGACAAGCTGTTTGATGGAATAAGATTGAATTTCCACAAAACATTCAGAACCGATGAGGTTTTGGATGAGCTTGCAGAACATCCTCATCTTTTAAAAGCCTTGTCAGAATGCCAGACTGGGATGATCACCCATTGAAAAACAACTTTTCAGGTTTGGTACTATAGACACTGAAAAAAAAAAATCATTCCCAAACCATTTTCATTAATTTAGCCAGAACAAAAATAATAATCCATGATGTAAATGTTTCTTTCTTTATTAGCTTGTTAAAAACACTAAATTCTCCCCTGTAAAAATCTTACAGCTAGAGGCTGACAGAGATTAGCTTATTCTTCAAGTCATTAAATAATTAACCAACAATAGCTGGTAAGCTACCTTGACAATAAAGAATTATTAATATGAGATTGCCCAAGGGAGAATGAGCCAAGGATTTCCAAACTGTGGTGTTTATCAAACTACTTCAAAGCAATACACGGCCTTGGTGCTGGCAGGTGGTCACTGCTTCTGGTGGATTCATGCAGCTTGACAGTAAAAGGTCAAAACTATTCGTTAAGCAAGAAAAGGGAAACAGAAGATTTGAAGTACCTGACTTGCAGAACTGTTAATAACATATCAGTCATACTTAGGAATTAATACCAGCTGCATGCCCATGTGGTGTTACGTAAGATGGTTTGGCAAATCTATGAAAAAAATCTGCTGCCACGTATTTTCTGTAGAACCTTAAAGATACCACAAGATATACCTGGAGCAGCTAATTTGAAAGCTCTCAAGTCTGCTCTTCCTCTTTCATGATATTTCGTTCCAGTGTGGCTGGATATGACAGGCAAACTTCATACCACTGCACCTTTTGATATCTCTTTCCCTTTCTTGTTTCTGTTTGTTGTGAAGGAACTCATGGCAAGGAATAACATTACTGTTCCAGTCTCCTAAAGACAGTTTCTAAGATGGAACAACATTTCTGGAAGAAAGAAGCTGAGAATATTTTGCTTCTCAAAGCCACATTTGGGAATCAGCAGGAAGAAGATCCTTCCCAAAGGGTCCTTCGGCAGGGAAGTTTAGTAATAGGGCAGGAGGCTGCTTATGCTAGCAAACCAGTTACTGTTTCAGCAAACAAGAACTTGCTCAGAGAGGTTTGTCAGAGCCCTTCAGATGAGTTTCTGAATTAGATTATGCATAAATCAGCAGAGCAGCAACTCTCAAAATGCTGTTGTAATGTAAGATCATTCCCCGATGAGTGATTTGTTTGTGCAGGATAGATAATTTTTTCACCACACTGGAAATTTCTTTGATCCTCTGAAATGAATGGCCTTTGTTCTCATTACAGCATACCTCAAAGTTACTAACAAAGATCAAAAGCATCTTTTCTTACAAAGCCAAGATAAGGATTGACTGCCCCCTGTGTTTCTGCACAGACCAGTGCTCAGAACTGAAGTGCAGTGATAGGCATTTCCCAGACTTTGCCACCGTTATGACAGAACCTGAGTCAGTAGAGGTTCTTTTAAAGAAATAAATGTCTACCTCTCAGAGGATTTCAGTCCCCGTGGCTACAGCTGTTTAGTAGGGCACAAACAATTAGAACAAAATCCCATTCACATTCCTTTGGAAATCTTAACCTGCTTCTCTTCCTGAGAATCTTCCTCCTTCTCTTCATTTCCCAGAAATTCCACACCTTGCTATTCAGAAGCCCCTCCAACCAGCACGAGTTTCCTCTTGGAGGACCCCTCCTCACCCCATGCTGCCTTTCTGACCAAGCTGCAGCAGCAGCCCAGCCCTAGCCAAGTACTTTCTAGACTTGCTGTAACACACAATACCCACTCTTGCCAACTCACAGGTTTAGTCACTGTTTCCTCACTCAGTCCATCTCAAGTTAAGACTAAATTTGCAATTAAAAAGTTCTAATCAATCTTATATTCCCAGTCTCACTGAAGTTTTCAGTTTTATCCAACAGCCTCAGTGATGATACAGTCTTAAAGTGTTTAAAGCAAACCAGAAATGCACAGTCTCATTGAAAGTCAAAGACCAGTGTTTTAAAAGTGTTGCACTATTTTTGGAAACAACACCTAAAGTTGTACTTAAATTACCACACAAAAAATTCTCATCTATAAGAATAAATCTATGGATAAATTACCAAGAACTTCTGAGATGTTGCTTACTCCAGAGTCAAATCTGTTACCAAAATCTGGAACTTGAACTGGTAGTGCATATTTCACATGCTCAAACCATTATCAACTGCTAGAGACTTCTGAGACTATTGAAACACGACAGATTGAATCAAGCAGCTGGATTCAGTCAATTTAACTAAATATGAAATGCTCCACAGCCCCATAGCTCTCAGAGTTCTGTTATCCTCCCAGATTAACCCTTACACAGCAGATGTCTAATAGGCATAACTATGATAAGCAAGCATTAACACCACAAGATGACATCAGAACAACTTCTATTTTCATATAGAAAAAGATTCTTAAGAGAATGAAATATGCAAAAATCATCTCTGAGTTAGTGCAACCACTTGCTGGAACTTCATGAACATAACATCACATCTGAAGCATTCAATCCAGGGAAATAAAATAAAGTAATTAAGTCAAGAATAGCTGACCAAAGGTTATATGCTCAGATTTATCTGTACTCAGTTTTATTTTTCCTCTGAGGTAATACAGTCATAGAAAACTATCTCATGCCAAATTTCTAAAATGGACTTTTCTGCTTGGCACAGCTACTGACCTGCAGCATCTGAAGATAGCCTTCTTGTGGATCACACAGCAGGGATGATATTCGGTGATTATTTCTCATGCATCTCTGATTGTTGTCCCTTAGGAGAGGGAAAATTTGCCGAATAACTGTCATCCTCCCCAGAGCACTGTGTACCAACTCTAATATTTCATTATCAGTGATTTCCTGTGAAGGGAGACACAGTCTTTTAAAAAAAGAAATTTCTTCAGACATTTTAAATATTCTTTTCATTATTGGATGAATGTTTTTAAAAAGACAATAGAAGAAAAAGATGAACATATACATGCTAAGTCTGGGTCAAATGTTCTTATTTTGTGTTTAATAACAAGAACAACAATTTTAATGCATCATCTGAAACAAAAATAAAACAACACTGTACTATCTATCTTGTCAATACTAGCATTCTGCAGAGGTAGTTCCTCATAAAAAAGCACCAAGATGGTCTCAATAGATGTGTAAGTGAAAAACAAGAGCCTTCAAATCAAATTTATAAAGAAAGAGTTTTGGTTTAACAGAATAAAACCTCACAACATCCTCTGAACAAAACAGCAAATGGAAAATTATACCTTAGAACAATGAAAGTTACAAGAAAGTACTTTTCCCATAAAAGCAATAGATAATTTCCACAGACTATTCCTAATAATGACTTAAGGATGTATTTTGAAGTTATGTGCATTAGGAAATAAAAACCAGGAGAAATTTCACAGGAGTTATTAACACCCTCAGGAATGCAAGTTTGGATAAGATATAAGGAGATTTCAAGGACAGGCTGTTCTTTTCAGGCTTTGCACTGGCTACAGCATCTTTGCAGATCTTTCCATGTCCCATCCATTCTGGGACAGAAGCTACGGTGTTCTTATATCATGCTCTCAACTACATGATTTATGTATTTTGCATTTTACAAAAGCCACAAAACCAAAATAATTTTTTTACCCCAGGAGAAATAGTTTGAAAATCATAGGCTTAGCTGATCCTGAAATCTTAACAGTGGTACAGCTTGTGATGGTTATTTTCTGCCAGGATCTCGCTGTGAGGGGGGACAGGTAGTGGCACCACTGACTGCATTTGTTCCTCCAGGCACCTCCTCCACAGGAAGCAGCTTTACACCCCAGCTCCTCACCGCTGCCACCAGAAGCATCTGCATGTCATGTTGGCCCAACTCCAGCACAAGTTGGATGCACCATCTGCAGAGCTGGACCAACACACAACCCGGGCTGCCCAAGGCTGCTCTCAGCCCCTTGTAGTTCCCATAGCTGCACTTGCTTGGTCAACCAGGCCCCTGGCTTGTGATGTGCTGCCAGCAGAAGTGAATCTCACCCTGTACCTTTAACATGCAAGAAAAAAAAAATATAAATTGTTTTTGTCCCATATTCTCTGTCAAGCTGTGAGTGAAATGACCATGGGGTTATTATAATTACTTGTTATGGTTGACTAGTACTGTAGATTTGCCTCAATTTAGTTCTTCTTTGCTGATTTCCCATCATTTTTTAGGAATGTAAATTTTTAACTTTGCAGAAGGTGAAATTCACTTTCACTGCATTAGCAACAGACCAACTGGTCTGCATAAAAACAGAAAATCAGAAAATAAATTTATCCTTCTAGAAGCTAAAGATTTTGATGATTAATAGAATATGCTAAGCAACACCTGTAGCCTTGCAGGGAGACACCAAAGGAGACTCACAAACTCTACAGAACCCTTCAGACAGGTCCCTTGAGTTTCTCATCAGTGGGGCTGAGAGATTTTGAAGCCACGTCTAAGCTGCAATATGAGGGGGAGACAATCTTATGGGATACCTTTAACTCATAACCCCCTTGGCTGCATCCTTGGGCAGGCAAATGCAGACTGGATGACTGGAAACAGAAGAAATCTTTTGAAAACAACACAAACCACCTTTAGTTCACCTCCCACCACACACCTTTTGAGTCCTTCCCAAGTGATGCACAGCCTTTCAAAGACGTCTCATAACCTTTGTCAAAATGCTTGACCCAAGATACATAAGCCTACACACAGCAGATCAGAACTGCTTCCTCCATGGGATTGCCAGAAGTACAGTAGCAAAGGAAAACAATTACATTCAACATATTAACATATTAATTAAGGTTCTTCCCATTTAGCTCCAGGCACCAAATCAGTCCTGAATCTCACAGCCTAGTTGCATCCCAAGAAGAAAAATGTCAGTCTCTGGAGGGGGATTCAGAACATAAAGTGGGCTAAATATGCCTGAAAGTACCACCCTTTTCTGTGTGGACAGCAAAAAATAAGTATATGTGAAGTTGGATCCTACTTTTATACCCACTGGAATAGCAGCATATATCAAAAAACAGCTCTAAGCCTTGAAGACACAGGAAAATAAAGAACATTACACACTGATCTGGGAAGTAGATCCTATTAACCCAGTTATTTAAGTAAAAGTAAAACGTTTCCTGTACATAAAATGAACATCTTAATTGCACTCTGAAACTGGTAACTAAGCAAGTAGTTTAATTGGGTTCTAGATGTTTTGTTGCTTTGTTTCTTGTTTTAGCTTGGTTTTGTCCAAACAAAGATATCTCAAATTTCCAATCTTGTTCTTGGATCATTACACAGCACAAGACAACACACAGTAATTACCATTCATAACATCCATGGCTGCTGTATTCTAAAGTAGAGCTTACCAGCTGGTCAGGCCAGGCAGGTTCTCCCTGCAAATTTCCATATCACATGCTCACTTTTTGGCTGCCATGATGCCATGACTTTCCTACCACAACATGGGGTAAAGATTTACTTTATACATATGATGGCTTCTGCTTGTTGCACAGGTATGCTTTAAAGAAGGTTAAGGAGCCTAAAACTATTGGCATATTTAATTGCTATTTGCATTCAGGCCTGTGAACACTGAATTTCTTGAATAAGAATGGAGGGAAGGAATTACACCCAAGATAAAAGAAGTTATCTAAGAACTTTTATCCTGGATTTTTCCTATACTAAGGGAAATAATTTGTCTATTCCTAATATTTCAGGGCACATTTAAATATTTTGGTAGGCAGACATATGTGTAAGATTGACTCCTCTCCTCTCCTAAGCTAGTAGTAGTACTGACCAACTGACTCAACACTGAAAGGACATTCCTTTATAAATCATATTTTCTTATCATGTGGAATAATTATCGGAAATTTTAATCTTCAAAAATTTGTGGCATTCATTTATCTGTTTATTTGTACACAGCTATTGGTCATTTTGGGAATTCATTTATCTATTTATGTGCCTCCATGCAAAGAACTTCATGAAGTGTGGAATATCTAGCCATAGTGCTCAGGGGAATATTTAAATCTGCTCTAGTTGTGCTCAACTATCATAACACCAATTGCAAAATGAGACAATTATGTTTCACATTAGGATCTCTATTTTCCTAGAGGTAACGACAGAAAATTATAAATTTTAATTACATTAATAATTAAAAGAACCAAAAGAGGTTTCCAGAGAGCACATCTTCTAGAAAGCTGGAGGATTAAACTGAATGGCAATGAGGATGTGAAATTTTGCATTAGGATCAATATTATTTCTTGGGGTATTCTAATTCTAATTCCCTTCAATGCATTGTGTATGAAGGGATACTTCTTCACTGGCTGAAAATTCAAAACACTTCCTCCAATTAGCTGCTTTTAAAAATGTTCACAACAGCTTGCACTGTATATAGATTTATTCAGCTTTAACATAATGATGGCATCTCTAAGCATCCCAAGTGAACAGACACACTCACAGACATATAAAGTTTAACTCTGTAAGGCAAGGGCACAATCCATTTTTCATAGCACAGAAACACTTGTAGTACCAGTCTGCGTGACCAGCAGTCCAACTCATTGTCCTCCCACATATCCAATGCTACTTCACTTTTCCCTGAGGCTCCTAAAAATCTCTAGAGGGATGTGTTTATAGTTTAATTAAATTATCTCTATTTTTAGATATATGGATTGTGCACTGGGTTTCAAAAAGTCTTTGTCAGATAGTATGAGATGTCTATACTGCAAAAGATCCTTTGATTTAACAAAATATTACTTGATACTAAAATGTTATTATCCTGGGGGGGAAAAACCACACACAATTACGGTTATCAAAAGCTGGACAAAACAAAAGATCAACATTGAATTTTCACTGATAAAATAATCCATAAAATCTCACCTTACATTAATCTTACATGACTACACCTTCTGTGTGATTCAACAACATGCAAATTAGGTCAATTCTGAACCCTACAACTTTCTTTGAGCAAGATGCAGGTATGAATACAGTGCAGCTTCATGTATATATATGCCTTTCAGCATATATAGGAAAATTTTTGTGAAAATAAATGAATATTTATAAAATCAGAAGTGCCTAAGATAGCAGCCAAAAGGAGAGAGGTAACATTTCTTCAGGCAAATAGTAAATGTAGTTCACAAGGTAAAAAAAAAAATGAATAAATGGTAATTATAAATTGTTGTTTTGCATTGAAATCTTTCAGTCAGTATACTTTAAGACATTTTCCACAGTGTGTTCCTTGTGTTTCTATTCAATATTCTTTTTTTTTTTTAAATCTGTGATTTTTTTGTATAATTTGAAAAAGCTCTTAGAATGCTTGTTCTACTTGTGTTTATAAAGCTATCATTAAGAAGACTGTTTTTTTCAAGTAGAATACAGCATGTAGAAGTGTAGAAATTAACTTCTTGTTGTCAGAGTAAACACAAATGTCATTACATAGCTTGATGCTTTAAAAAAAATAGTCTTTTGGCACTTTTGGCATACATCAAGACTGAGCAGAATTTCAGTCTGTCACACAGTCCTGCTACAACACAAGTGAAAAGGAAGCTCGTGGGTCTAACTGTTGATTACCCAGTGCATACAACAAAGGAATTTCTAGGAAAAAAAAAAAAGATTTTCCACACAAAGTGAAGAAAAAACATTGTATTTATAAGTGATCTGTTTTCCAAAGATCCCCCAAGATCACTATACAAGGCCTGTGCTAGGAAGACATTGTTCAGAATACATTATCTAACACCTTCTTACATGCTACCCTTGGGGAAAAACTATTTTGCTGAGATAGACTTTATCTGATAATTATTAGTTTATTCCTTGCTCATTTTTCTTAATATTCAAAAATATTTGATTGAGGAAAACAAGAAATAAGTGCCCAGATGATAGTTAAAAATCATTTGTTTCTCAGATGAAGAGGGTCAGTAGAGTACGGATATACTGGGCATGCCTGAAGAGGTGAAAGGAAAGAAAACAGCTATTGGCAGAAGCAGTGGAGCTGTGGGATAGAAATGAAAGTAAATCCTAATATGAGAGAGAAGAGACATTTTCTCCTCCCTGATAGAAATATCTGCCTCCTAAAGACAGTAAAAAATGTTGAAGAGAGACCTATGACAACAGTAGAAATAAATAATTGACCTAGAGTCCAGAAAAGGGTTACCACAAATGTATTTTGAGTGAATGATCTGAAAAGGGAAAGGGAAAAAACCATCATCACACTCTTTCTGCACTTTGTTCTAACTGATGACCTAGGATGAGTTTGGAAAAGTTGTATTCATCAGCTGAAGATCTAGAAATTAATCTGCTGGCAGCAGCACCAGCATCATTTAGAAAGTTTCATCTGTCCAGGAAGAATAAGGTCAATTTCTGTACAAAATTTCTGGCTCATGCTCAAGTAATGTAGATAACATCATCTCAGTGTGGCTTAGAGATACCCAAGTTCCTTGGCACTCTAACATCCTGTTTAAGGCTTCTCCCCACTGACAGATCATGTACTCTTGCTGTATTTCCCTATCTTTTTATTACTTCTCCTGTACAAATAACAAGATCTTTTCTTCCTACTTCACTTCTCCCTTCTCAACCATGAGGGCTTCTTCTGCAAAGTATCATCATAGCTGGGAAGAATGTATCCAAATACTTTGCAGATGCAATTGTTACAGTAATTTCTCTGTGCTTGCTGCCTCTAACTTTCCCAAACCAGGATCTTTTCTGTGGATTGAAAAGAGAAAATATCCAAGAGCATCCTTTTCTCAATGTTAATTAGACTTTAGTGTGGGATTTTTTGTTTGCTATGCGTTCATATTTTTGGGGGGTTTTGTTTTGGTTTGGGTTTTGTGGGGTTTTTTTGTTTGTTTTTTAATTATATCTTACAAGAATGTCAGCTGTCTTCTAACTTCTGACTACTTTGCTTTCCTATGGACTTGGAATCTACATAATACTTTATTTCTATATCATAATTATTTTGGATTTCTTTATTGAAAATAGGTTTTAACCAATAACAAACTGCTCCCTGACTTTTTTATTTATTTATGGTTAGCACTGTACATAAGAAGCAAAATAAAGCCATTGCTGATTCTTAAAAAGCCCTAGTTATTGAGTTCAGGTCAAGGTTCAAGAAACTTAGATAGATTTCTACATTCCATCAATAAAAAAGCATCTTTGATTTTGCAAGAGCCATTATGAATACAATTTACCCTTATGCTGTCCAGCCTGCAGTACTGCAGCATAGTTTGGTTTATTTTTTGTTTGCTTCTAAATGGGACAAATATTAGCATATGCTTTTCTTAATGATAAAGAAGTGAGTCTTTGTTCAGCCTTAGAGTTAAGTTTCTCTGCAGAGCATTAAGCTATGCATTGAATTGTGAAACAAATACAGTCAGACATGCTGCAGTCCTCCTAAATTCAAACACTGGGAACTGTGTGAGTGCACCTGCCCAAACCATCAAGAATACCATCCCTACCACCTTTCCAAAGCTTAATTTTGGAAACTTTGCTCATAGAAAAATGTAATGGAAGAATGCCTAGTGCTGTTATTTTGCAAAACAATATTTTTGCTTTATTACAAAGAACTTCTTCCTTCTTTAAGTGTCCTGCCATGACAAATACCCACATGGGTTGGTTCTTGACCTATAAGGAGGATTTTTCCTTCCTCTTCAGTACATTATTTTCCTACAGTTTACCCGATCATTTAGATACTAATGAACTGTACTGGAATTTCCAGTATTTCTCCCCACTATTCACAGTTTAAGAATTTAGAAGCTAATATTGTTTGAATTTCAACATTGTTATTCCAATGTGGTAATTCTAAGATTAAAATAACAGGTTAATAATACATTATTTTGTGTAGAAAGCAAATGCCCCTTTGTATCTCATCTGATGAGTGTCAATCTGAATCAATGAGAATCATTTCAGTCGAAAAGTAACAAATGAAAATTGTAGTCAAGTGGAAGCTCTAACCTAGTTTTCACACCTTACAATTAGATCTACTTTTAAATCACTGAAATTGATTCAGTGATTCCAGTAATTCATAACTAGGCATCTTTCTATCAAAAATACATATACTTACTATATAATCCTTCATTTCAAATGACTGATATCAAGATAGGTGATGGTAGGTTCATCCCTGGCAAAGTCAAATCACTGGGATTACCCCAAGGGTAGATTTGACTGTCAGAATCTAATCAAACACAATATCAGAGAGAGAAGGATGGAGTTCCACACTGATTGCAACCCAAATATGAGTTTCTGTTCCCATAATTTCATGTTTGTCTGCAAAACTACTGAATAAATTATTCTATTGGAAGTACATGCAGTGACTATTTGTATTAACTGTCACTTCCATACCCATATTGGAAAAAAAGATATGTGGAAAGACCTAGAACAGAAGGTACAGATCAGAAAATATTCAGTGGTGTTCATAATACAGTTGTATTTGTCTTTCCAAACCGTGATCTGAAAATATTTAACAGACTTGCAGAATGTGAGTAGGATGCTGAAAAACAAAGAACAAAAAACAACAGATGTGCAGACACAGAGATGATGAGACAGAGGAAAGTAACCAAGGAAGTTTTTCTTTAACACTTAAAAGTATAAACAGCAAAGGTACAAGCAGAACATGAGATATATTATAACAGATCTTTGAGTCAAAATTGCTGATCTTTGGCTACTTGCAACACATTCAATGTTAATAATATATTTTGGAGGTTTATGGAGACAAAGCTAAGCATGGACTGGTCATTGTTCTGAAGAGCTGATTGTTTTTGCAAAGATTTATAAATAAATCAAAAATACTCTTGCTTTTATAAAGCTACTTAATGTGTTTTACTCAGAATTCAAGTAGAGTTGCTACCTAAATGAATGCAAGGAATGATTTAGTAATTCCAGATGAATAGAAGTGAAGATATAAATCTAAAAGGAGAGTTAGAAATACGTTCTTTTCTCCACCTAAAATCTCTACTTTTGACAGCTCTGTGAGTTTGAAACTTAAAATGTCTGAAATGAGAAAGGTAGACCAAATATATATATATATATATACACACACATAGTTAAAACAGTAATGTTTTCATGACTTTGGCTTCAAAGAGGCCATATGAGGCCCTGTGTACTCTCTTATCCTGAAAGACTTGCCATGTAATCTTTCAATGTTCCAACCCCATACAATGAATCCAGCTCACTAGACTTTTTCTAAAGACAACTGAATCCTTCTGCACCATCAATGGATGTGAACTGAAGAGGTACCTCAGCAGAGAAACTTGGGTTATTGGAAAATAGCAAATTCAGAATCTTAACAACACAACTCTGTAATTTGAGACCAACTGTTATATAGCCCTGGTGAGGCCACAACTCGAGTCCTGTGTCCAGTTCTGGGCCCCCCAGTTCAGGAAAGATATCGAGGTCCTGGAGCAGGTCCAAAGGAGGGCAACCAGGCTGGTAAAGGGACTCGAGCACAGACCCTATGAGGAGAGGCTGAGAGAGCTGGGGCTGTTCAGCCTGAAGAAGAGGAGGCTCAGGGGAGACCTCATCGCTGTCTGCAACTACCTGAAAGGAGGGTGTAGCCAGGTGGGGGTTGATCTCTTTTGCCAGACGACTTTCAACAAGACAAGAGGGCACGGTCTTAAGTTGTGCCAGGGGAAATTTAGGTTAGATATTAGAAAGAATTTCTTTACGGAGAGAGTGATCAGACATTGGAATGGGCTGCCCAGGGAAGTAGTGGATTCTCCGTCCCTGGAGCTATTTAAAAAGGGACTGGATGTGGTACTCAGTGCCATAGTCTAGCAACCGCAACAGTGGTTCAAGGGTTGGACTCAATGATCTCTGAGGTCCCTTCCAACCCAGCCAATTCTATGATTCTATGATTCTACATTTGTTCATTGGCTGTGTAATAAGCTTACCAGCCATACCATTTTAAGTATCATAAACTTGGTGGTGCTGCTTACCCCTCAAAAAAGTAAGTGATAAAATATGTTCCAACTCTGAAACTTAACTTCTATCCTGATGTATAGACAGAAGCACAAGTAAAAAACAAACAAATAGAAAGCAAACATAAAACCTCAAATGTTTTTTATATTGATATAACAATATTTGATTGTCAAAACAGAGAGAGTAAAGCAGATTTAATTGAAGCAAGACATTAATAAAATCTCTTCCTAAAAGGAACCTTAATGGAAATAATTGTCACTGCGTTCTTGTCCTATTAATGTCCCTTTAGGTTGGCACTATACCTCTCTTTGCTTGCAATGGGGTCATTAGGTCACAGAAACCATTGGATGAAAAGAAAAATGTAGGCTCCTCAATTTGCCTGGGAGAAAGTACTGTCTAAGAACCTGCTCCATTTAAATGATGGAGTACATCTGGCCTGCTACCCATGTGGAGATACATCAAAAAGAGCTGATTTGACTTCTGGAAAGGGAAAGTTCATTTCATTCTGCAAATCACAGCACCAATTAATATCCAGTCAAGGAACAACATATTTTCCACCAAATAACCCCACAGTTCACACTGACATCAACTGGAAACGTGTACAAGGAAAGCTTCTCAGTGTGTCCTCTTGCTAGCATGAGTGTATGCATGACAATAAATAGGAAGAAAGACCTAATGAACTTGTGTCATTCTAGACATATATCTATTTGAATGCTTAATGTATCTTCTTTTCACAGTACCTTTAAACACACAAACACTTTTCTGTTAAAATTTATAATCAAGACATTTCTTCCCCTTTTTAACTGCACGTAGTTCTCAGAAATCTAATGAATTTTAAGTTTCTGCAATCATCTGCTTGAATTTAGTTGCCTGTTGAGATATTTATAATCATGTTCACTAATATTTTTCACTACGTTATACTTGAGATTCCCAATTTGCTATCATAGTTTTCCTACCCAATGTCAAGCCATAAAAGAGAAATAATCAAAGTTCCCAAAATAAAAGCAGAACTGACATCCTGTGTGATGTGTTTGTGTACGTATGCATGTGTTTGTACATAAGTGTTGAAGGTTTTTTATTTGCAATGTTTAAGATCCAGGCTTCATTAAGTGAGTTATAGCATCTGAATAACAACAGCAATAAGAAATTCACAAACACTTGGTCTCCCTAAAGTTTAGGGAAATATAAACTGTGTTATCTTTATGTGAATATAAACAGTGACTCTGGGCATCTTGCTGATACTTTGCAGTGGGTCATTACTGCGTCTGACAAATCAGGAGGTGCTTAAATATAACAAGGACTAGAAGGAATTTATAAAGCCTTTATAAGCAACAATTTCACTCACTTTCCCTAACCTCTATTTAATTACAGAGCCGTTCTGATGCCACACAAGACAGTTTATAGTTACTATTAAAAATAGCCTATCCAAAATTATTAGCTAGGTGGAAAAAAAGAAATGAGAAATTAACAAGGGAATTTGAGAGGCTATGAATTTATTACACAAAAATAAAACTGAACGTAGTTCTTTTTAACTTACATTGTTAAAACCAGCAATATGTAAAATAGTACCATTTATCCTGGACAACCAGTGATTTATAAATTATTATCTATGGAACAACATTTCAAGTTTTCCATTGCTTTTTAAATACAAGGCTGCCCTGATTCTTATTAGGACATTGCTGTTATGAAGATAAAATAAATAATCATGGTAGCAGGACAGGGTACCATTTCCTGCAGAGGAAATATCACACTTTAAATCAGTGCTGTCCTGGATCTTTGCCAAAACACTGACATAATTCTGTACAAGAGAAAACCTGAGTATCATGTAAATGCAGATTCAATAAGCTAAGCCTGCAATTGAGCCTCAGTGCTCTTTCCTCTTCTGGTACCTGAGTGCAGGCTTTCATAGCAGTGAAGGGCAAGATCCTGGCAGATATAGATGCCATTATAGATGTATTTGAGGGTTCTTGAGATACTCTCTGCTTCCTAAATAGCTAATGAAGTAGAGTCAACATAAAAATAAAAATAGTCTCCTGGCTGCTATGAGATATATTGGGAGCTTTATTTTCACCTTTGGTATTCAACCTATGCCAATTCAGTTGAGACAGACAAGCAATGACACCACCAAGTTCTATCTTGTACCATTCAAAAAGCAAAAATGCTAAATATATGCTTGGTTTCATGTGTTAAAACATATGAAACAAAAGATGGTGATGAGTGAATGTACCAAGCTATGTGTTGTCTCTTTTGACGTTCTTACCTCATTTACATAGACCCAATGACTATCCTTTGATGCAAGATTGGTTTCCACAGCCTACAAAAATAAAAAGAAATATAATATTAAAAAGAAATATAACATGTAAAACACATTCCACAATGAACTTACATTTAAAGGTGCTATAAAGCTAATTTTGATTGCTTTCATTGCTATTGGCATCATTTCAGTATAGTTCTTTTCATCTCTTCCATTGCTGCTACATGGGATGGTATCTTATCAGTAACAGTCACATTTCTCTGACTTCAGGTTCTAAATCAAAGTACCATGAAGATACTCCCTACATATACCACAAACCATATTGGAGCAGAGCAGTAGACAAACATAAACATCATCTTGTGATGAACAACTTCCCACAGAATACCAGGACATGAAATATAATTTCCATACATACATATATATACACATATCTAAGGCATCCCAGTAGGCTGGGTTTCTTTTCAGTATGCCTCCCAAAGTATATTGCCTCTGCCTCATTATATCTCTGATAGTTTAACAACTAGCTAACCTTTTTAATATAAAAAATCACTCTGAGACACTCAAGAGAAGTTCATATGAACCATTCTCTCTTCAGATTTACATAACCAAGAAGAGAAAGTCATGATTTGCATGGACACTTTTTCTGGCTTCCTGGTGTGGAACTGGATAATTGCTACATATTATAAAGAAACAGCCCACCTCATCAGACAGCATATTGCCCAGTACACATCAAACCCTCACTAAGACACTAAAACTGGGAAAGATTGCTCACACAAACAGCATTACCAGTAGTGAGGAGTACATAAAAGTTTCCAACTACCTCCTTTGTTTAAGAAAGATAAGCTCACTTCAAGATATTTTATAGTCTAATAAAGCAATATCAAGCATCAAAAGGTGTACACTACAGTGATAATGGTATTGCTAATGTCCTGCTTAACACACAGTTAAACAACTATTGTGGATACATCTCATTTAATAAAATAGGACAGTCCCAGTGAACACGTGTATTTCAGGAGTCAGTTCATTACACTAAGTTTTGAATGTCCCTGCCTTCAACCACTTTTTCTTCATTTCCATTATGACCCCATTTTTTGAACAGATATTCTTATTACTATGTTATAAATGTCCCTACAAATAACTTAAATGAACCTGGTCAAAAAAAAACCAAACAAATACAGATGACCAAGTCAGTGTACAGTTACAAATCAGGTGCCCAGCTACCGTTTTTTAATGTGGATCATTTCGGTTCACGGTGTGTGGCCTTACAAATAACTTAAATGAACCTGGTTAAAAAAACCCAAATACTGATGACCAAGTCACTGTCCAGTTACAAATCAGGTGCCCAGTTACCATTTTTTAATGTGGATCACTTCAGTTCGCAGTGTGTGGCCTGAAAAACAATTGCAATGGCACAGTGAAGCTTTGTAGACTGCAGCACTGGGCAGGGCAGGAGCCTCATCAACCACTTTGCTCTCCGGAACACATTTGCATAATAAGCCTCTCATATATTTCACATCACATCAGATGAATCACCTTCTCTCATGACACTGACTACAGCTGACTGGATTAGAATAAACACCCACCACTTAGGAGGCTGCAGTGAAGTGACAAGATATTCATCCTTAACATAGGCAAAGAGAGTTCTGTTACCTCAGCACAGCAAAAAAAAACCAAATCAAAAACTAAGTAGCCAACATCAACATTTTTGATGTTACACTTAATTTATGCTGTGTTAAAAAAAAATAAAAATTATAAGTTGTTGTGTTTTAAAGCTTTCCTCATTTGTGCAGTCTAAACAAACCTAAGATAAAATTGTGAGCAACACATACCTCAATCTATTTCCCATGCCTGCAAGGTGAAGTGCACCTTTAGAGAGATAAATATGCCAAAAGAGAAACCACAAAGAAGTCAAAAAAAGAAAAATCAATACAGAGAAGGCACGGTATTTCTCATCATCATCATAAACAGCATTATGGAAAATTAACTATCCCTGGTGTAAATTCAGATGAGAACCACTAGAGACAACACTTCTGACAAGATAATCTTCTCCTAAGTATGCAGTGAAAAATTGCCTCCCCCTTGGTAATTGTCTCCCTTGCATTTCCTTTAAATGGGCAGGAAAATTAAACTCAGCACCTAAGTGAGGAATCACAGCTATTAGGAAAGCTTGCAGTCATGCAAGTGAGGCAAAAACTTGTAGGTTTCGTCCCTATTCACCCCTCTATCACATTCAGACAGAGCCAAAGTATCTGGGTACTGTAAGATATAGAGGAAAAGCAAAGTGCTACCCACATTAGCAAAGCAGAACTAAATAAAGCTCAGGTGCAGAGTTATTGCCTTGGCTACATTGTGTGATTTATCTGCAACAGTGAGCAATTTGTATGAATAAATGCTAAGTCTGGAGACCTGTAAGAGCCAGGGAATCTGAAATGAATGATTGTAACTCATTCTTCTGGGTTCACGTATCTAGGCCAAAGTTTTTAAAGTGAGTTGTTTCAATTTTGGTTGCTAGGAGTTCATCTTTAGTTATCAGAGTGCTAGATCATTCTGCACCTCAATCAGAAGTCAGTGTCTCTGCACTATAAGAGCCTGAAATGTATTTAGAACCATAACTTTAAGGCAAGTTTAAATATCTCTAAATATCTCCTGTTTGAAACTGCAACACACAGCATGGAGAGTTAGACAGACATCCTGAGTGGAAGCAGAAACTTCCTGCAGTTCGTTTTTCATGTTTTATACCATATTCACACACTTGTCCTAATGAATCTTCAAATGAACTACTGGAAGTCACATGTCTGAGTTTGCAACCTTCTGAAAGCACTGGTGTGTTAAAGGTATATTACTGGAGGCTCATGGAAGTAAAGCAGTGTGAAGAGCAAGGTTCTGGACACCTGTGATGTTATAAGCAAATTAAGCCAGAATTATCAGAATAAGAAAAAAAATGCACATTTGTAACTTATGGAGTTTCTTTTCATTTAAAAAATATCATCTGGGAGACTATAGTCACTCATTTTTAACTACTTAAGCTGTTCAAGATCATCTTATTTGCCCAAGCTTGTACCTCCATCCATCCAAACAAACAAACAAAAAAAACAAAAAAACAAAAAACAAAAAAAAAAAAAAACAAACAAACAAACAAAAACCCCACAGAACATCTTAAAGGATCTATTTATTTCATAAATAAATGCTATATTAAATAAATCTGTGAAATCACTTTGACTGAGGGAAAGCTCTGCAGTCCCTTAGGGAATGATTCATGGGCTAAAATATACTATCTCTTTTTTTTTTGTGGAAAAATTATTAATATATTAATATAATATAATATTATATTATATTATATATATATTATATATTATATATATTATATTATATATATAATATTATATTATATTATATTAATATAATATATTATATTAATATATTCTAGTTCTTTATATACTCTATATGTACACAGGGTCCTGTTGACACTTGGAAATAATGCTTTATAACAGTTCTATCAAATAGAAAATCTGCTTTATGGAGAAACAGTGCAAAGCATCCTTCTTTATTTTCTCTTAGACTAGCAAATAGCTTCTACAAATTTGGTATAAAGAGAGTGGGTTTCGAGACTATATGCCCTTCCTTCCTACCCAGCTGCAATTCAGCAGTAAATTTAAAATACAGTACCCAAAGAAGGGAATTATAATTCACTCAGTGGACCACTATTAATGACAACATATAAATGATACTATCAGAATCAGGCCAGTCTGGGAAGAGGGGAACAGGAACAGTGAATTTGAAAAACTGTTTATTATGTCTCAATAGAAAGCATTTGAAATAGGAATGAAATATGGGAGACAGTGAAAATCAAAATGCAAGCATTAAGGTTTCAGATCTCATACCAACAATGATAAAAGAATAGAATAAGATACTTCATGAAAAAAGATCAAAGATATTTTCACATATTTGGCTTTGTTTGCATATAAAAGTATAACTTAAAATAATTTACTGCCAATAATCCATGACATTATTTTATTGGAATATAGTGGAGAACAAGTAATTACACTGCCTTTATGAATAAGTAACATTGGTCATGACTTTATGTAATGGCAGCTGCAGGATTAAAAGGAGAAGGCAAGAAAGTAAGCAATAAATACTGCTACATTCAGAAACAAAGCAATTCTGCATTAAAAAACAATACCAAAATGCCCCCAAAACAAACAAATAAAAAACCCGATGAACAAACATACAAAGAAGAGATACAATCCTTTCCTGACCTCAAAAAATAGGAAACTGAAAACATTTCCAAGCATGTAAGAGCTGGCTAGTGATAGGGAAGGTTCTTTTCCACAGTACCTGGCTGCTTTGCCAGGGTCTGCACAGGGTTTGAAGAGTTTAGATTTATACACACTTGTGTTATCATAAAAAACTTGTTGTCTCCTTACTCTATACCTAGGGGGGACAGGCAGGAGGAATGTGTGAAAGTCCTATAACCAACCCTGGGATCCTAGAAGGAAATGTCCTTCAGATGGCATACACAGATGGTCCTGCTGTGTCAACATTTTTTGAAAGAAGGGCTGCCACCCTGAAATCATGATAAAAAAGAGCCATCAGAGTGTTTTGCTAGGAGGGATATCAAAGTAGTAAAGAGTTTTATGTGTACATCACTACCTTAATGGTGAGGATAAAGAGCATCATAGGCTCCCAGGAAAAAAAGATGAATGTGTAAACTGGCAAGTTCAAAGATAGAAACTAATTTAGAAGGAGCTTCCTAAGAGATAACAAAGAAGTACAAAACCAAAGTTGTTGCCAACCGATGACTGACTAATTGCAGCTGGCAGCAGGGAACAGATTCACCCCCAAAACAGTGAGTGCTCCCTGAAGGCAGCAGCAGACACACCCAACCAGATTGGAGATCACAGCTCCAGGAACCAGACCCTGTTACAAAGCTCCTCCTGTGCAGCTGTCTTCCATCTTGCTGTCCCATTGCAGACCCCTACCAAGCAAGAGCCTGCCAATGGCCAGCCCCTAGGATGCTGACAGCAGAAAAGCAGGCACACAGAGCTAGGCAGTGAGCTTCTAAAGAAAGAGCCTGCAGGATACCTGAGCCCTTTTCAGAGACCAGGATAGTGGGGGATGAGGTTAGGAAATAGCAACATCAAGATATTCAAGATCAATATCGATAGTCAGCTTTACTTCAATGAAATAGGTTAAAAAAAATAAATAAAAAGAGCCCTCATAGCAGGCAAGTATCACAAGCCTCATGCTTCTGTAGGAATTTGTCATGTTTTCCTTTGTATTTCTAAAGCAGCCATTGTGACAATGACAGACAGACTTCATTTATTTATTTATTTTACTTTTTATTATTCATAATGAAGGTATAAGTAAACAGAGCCCTGGGGAACTAATAGTTTCTAAATCTCATCTCTTTGCAAACCTTTTATAAGGAATCCAGCGCAGCCCTTATGATTCTTTAACTGTTCACTTTACACTTGCCACTGGACAAGTTTCAAAAGAAAATTTTTCCAGCTTTTATTGTCTCAATCAAGGTCCCAGCAAGTGACCTGCTTCAGAATATTTTTGAAATTTACATTAAAACAGCAGTGGGGAATAAAAGAAGTCACTACCATCTTTATAGCATTTTGTAAGCCTGAATCAAAATTAGCTCCGGACGCTGACTCTCATTGCAGAAGATGTATTTGTACTTCTAAAAAATTGCTTTGTTCTTGATTTAAATGTAAAGAAGAACATCCTAGGAACCAAGAAACTGGCTTATATCCTAAAAAAAAAAGGAGATGTAGAACAAATTTCCAATGCAATATATCTGACAATAATTAATTGGACAGTACCAAAGTGTATCTGTTTATCTGGGAAACTTTGTATATGTCTTGGATACAAATAAGAGCAGATGGGTTCAGTCTTCATCCCCTGGCTACCTGATTTATATTTAGAAACTCCTTCAATTAAAATAGTGTAGTTCATGTCCAGGAGTGACTTGTACAGGTAAGAGAATTCCATGGAAAAACAATTTATCTGTAGCAGTTACTGAGATTCTTGCAATTCATTAGAACCTTTCTGTCCTTTGCATCTTAAATAAATATCTGTTGGCTCAGTGTCTGCAGAGGATCAACAGATTAAAAATAAATAAAGAAAATAGTCCAAATAAAATATTTATGAAAACAATTTTTAAAAAGCCAGTCTAATCTTTTTATAAGGTTTATAGTATGCTAAAGAATAAATCTTGTCATAAAGACACAAGATATTGTTTCTGAAGCTTAATTGTAACAGTACCATTAGTAAAGCAACTAAAAACTTTCCAGACCACAGTAGAATATGGCAACTCCAGATGAAAAGTCAATAAAATAAGATATTTTTAACAAATATTTTTGGAAGAAAAAGATCTCAGTTGCAGTAAACTGAATCAAGACTAAGTTTTGTTTTCTAGGTTAGCACATTAATTACAATTTCTAAATGCCATTTTAAAGCAAAATATTAAATTCTTCCTTCTCTAAATGGTAAAATGAGAATAAAATCCCATAAAATATTTTTTCAGATCAGAAACCCCACTGAATCTGATCCTTTTTTTACTGAATGTCATTCTCCATAAAGAACTTATACTTTTAATAAAAACATTTTGCCAGAAATGCTATTCTTTTCCCTTTTCTGAACATCTTCCTAGAAATGTGCATGTACATACTCTAAAAATCCCCAAACACTTATCAGGCTCACTGAACCTGTAGCTCTTACAGGCCTAATGCCAAGGATACAGTAAATTTCCCTCCGTTTAAAACCAGAAATTGTCAGTTCAGAATCTTAGTACATACCAGCTTTCTACAAGTGATTAATGAAACACAAATGTGTTTCTAACATCCACATTTCCTGATAATTCAACATGTGCATTACTTCATTCTTGGTGTAAACTCTACAAGCATATTAATAAAACCTCACTCTTGTAGGGATATTTTTTTCAAATTATCATGCACTGTTAAATTAAAACATGAAGCTTGATATGAACCATTCTGGGCTTCTCTTCAGTAGTATAAGTGTATAAACTTGGCATATTCAGCTTAAAACTCTCAAAAATGACAGGCCAGGATGGTCATATGGTTCTCTATATCCTCCCACTCAGATTCCTGTTTATTAGTCTGTGATAGGCATCCAGAGGTTTTTTATTTTTCACAAAAACTAATTTTTCCTTTATGTCCAAATGGTATAAGATGGCTCTTTGTTGTGACCTCTGTATATACTCTTCCACAAGGTAAATAACTCAATCTACTGAAGTAAAACAATAAAAGAGGTGGGGAAAAAAAAATAGGAAGAATAAAAAACCCACCAAAAATGAAGGAAAAAACCACCATCTCGCAACAGCTCTCCAAATACAGTCAACAACTGAGTCCCATTTGCAGTTGTTAATAAGATATTTCACAGACACAGGGGTAAATGTGACCCAACCCTTTACCAGCTTTTAGCACACAGACCTACAGTTGATGAAAGCTAATTAGAAGGTGTACATGTCATTTCACACTATTTTATTTGATAATAACACACTGAAATATACTACTAAAATATTTTTAATTTTTTACTGTACTATCTTCCTGTTACTCAGGTCACAGGTAATCAGAGAAAAACCTACACTGAAGAAAATCTACATAAAGGCTTAATTTTACTCAAGATAAACATTGGAGATGAAGAAATTTATACAGAAGAATGGGAAAAGATGGAGAAGATGAACCAAGCACTGCAACTTCTGCTGGCTACATGGCTGTAATGTTGTAGAGTCACTACTCACTATGTCACTACTATACATGATATTACCTATTGTTTTAGCCTTCATTATCCCAATGTAATGTCCCCAGATTTCTGATTAATCTTATTCCCATTTTATAGGTAATGCTTATCATATCCAGTCTCTGTTGCCATTCCATTTAAGATGTGCTCCACTGACTGATACATAATAGTAAAGTACTCTATATGGGACTCTTCCAACAGCATTCAGTTAGAATTTACTTTTCAAAGCTCAAATGTCACCTATTATTTATAAATGTGGTAACTGTTGACCATTTAACTACATGGCACAGTGGTGACACTGGATAATTGCACAGCTGTCAGAAAGCAGCATTTTAATAGGCATAAATCTAATGTTAACTAAAGAACACAGCCTTTCAGAAATCTAGTACTTTAAGTTTTACCAAAGCCACACACTGAGTTTAAAGACTCAGTGAAATCTTTGAAAAGAATAACTAAGTTTTGCTCATTTAGACACCATATTTATTTTGAAGGCAACAGCTTGATACATTGATATTCTATTAAAAAAATCTATCTCTTTTTTAGAGACAATTAAGAAATTTGCTAAGAACTGTGTTCCTGATAGAGATAAATCACAGAGAACAAATTAAAATTCTTCAGAACTGGTCAGCATTTGAATTTTGATTGGTTTGCTTTGGTTTTCCTCTTGACACTCCTTAACAGAAGAAATCACCTGAAACAATTTAGCAGTTTTCTGTTTGTTTAGAATGCCTTCTTGGGGCTGACAAGCCACAGCTATGAGGGTTCCAAAGGGCTTGCCAGGTACAGACCCTTGGTGAAGAAATTTATTTTCAGCTGGGATGATTGCTCTATGTTCTCAGACTGAGTTCTCTTGACACTCATGGTATAACCCCTCCCTCCCAGTGCACCCCACCAGTCTCACCCACTGTGCCCTCTCAGCTCTACTCAGAAACAAAAGCTGAAGCCCCAACTTCAGCTTGCACTGGGAGTCCAATATAACTTCACAGTCTGCATAGAGGTTTCCAGAGTTTGGTCTTTTTGTAGGTATAAACAGCAGATAGTAAATATACTATTAATGAAACATTCAAACTTCTTAGCTTTCAAAAATGTATACAACACCACACACAACCTATACATTCCTACATCTCTCTTAAAAACAGGAAGAGAAAAAAAAAAAAAAAAAAAAGATGTGTGTATGTGTGCTTATTTACTGCAGAGCATGATAACTGAGCCTCAAAGAATCATGTACCACACAAACTCTGAATTGAAACAACCAGCTGTAGGGTGAAGAGACCACTTTGATTTTCATGAACTTACAGTTTTAATTCTGATTACTTGCCCTTGCACAAAGTTGCCAATCACACTGCTGTTACTTTTTATCAGTTATGGCTTTTTAAACTCTGTGAACCTGGAAAGGCACATCCACATAAAAGGTTACCCTGTCTACTTTCTATATTCTCACCCGTTCAAATACATGCGCTCTCTTCCCTTAAATCCTTTTAAAATCTTGTCTGGTTTTAAAGGAAAGAAGCTAACATCAATCTTGCCTCCACCTTAAACCAGACCTTTTCTGCCTACAGCACTCTTTTATAAAGTTGCAAAATAAACACATAAACAAAGCAAAATCTTTCCAGGTCTGAGGACCTTCATGGCAGTCATAGTGCTTTTTACATGCAAAAACATTACCAGAGGCTGGATGAGCACTACAGAACACCTTAAAGGTCATCTGAACCATCTCGCACCACAAGACTCCTTCTGATCAGTTTTGCCAAGAGGAAACAAATAATTGCTTTTCTTTAAACTGCATGAGGATACTTGGCTTCTGTCTGTTTGCCAAGTGATGCCTTTTTCAGGCTGCTCTAGGAGGAAAGGAACCCTTGATGAGCAGTGATGGTGGCAATAGAAGGGCTAGCTCTCCCTTTGTATGTCCCCATTGTTAATGGCTTTATGCAAAGCCTTACAGGCTGAACAAAGATAAGCAAAGGCAGCAGTCACCTAGCACAGTGTACATACACAGCACAAAACCAATGAGAAGCAGGAACAGAGAAGCTGACTTTTTCTTCACAGAGTTTTCTTTCAAGTATAGTTTCAAATATGAACCATTTTGGTCAAAACCTGTGATGTGCACCCACACTTTCTCACAGGTTGCAGACATACACTGCAGTCCCCATAGTTATCTCATCATTGCCAGTCTTTATCAGCTGGAAAATCTTTGGTAGCAAGTGTGATATTAAATATATATAACAGTTTGGGGGCATAAGATTTGACTGGAAAACATACTTTTCCTCAATGCTTGCATACAATTATTCAGAAGAGAACGGCAAAGTTATTAATTTAAGAAAGCCATATTTCATATTTGAAAGAATCCCCACTTCATTTAACTAACTCACATAGTGAGTTATGCTCACACAGTGTTTGCAAAGTTATAGACAAATGGGGTTTTGAGAATGAACCTTTATACATTGTCTGGAGCAACAGCTTATCTTCTGGCTGCAGGGAAACCAGCATTCATTACAGATTATGCCTTGACTCTGTTCTTGAAACAAAATAGTTTTTAGTATTTCAACTACTGTCATTTTCTTTAAATGGTTTCTGAGGTACAATTTAGACAAAGCACAGATGTATGTTAAAATTTCCATGTATCTCAGCTTTCATACAGATCCAGAGGGAAAAAAACAGCGAAACTAATACATTTTTAATTTTAAAATCTGAGCATGTTAGACTTATGATACACTATCCTTAGCACTGATTTTTATTTTACAAACCACGCAGGTATGAAAGAATTCACAAGGGAAACTTCCATTAGATATAAATAAGGTATCCTACACGTCACTGACAAAAAATGAAGTACACAATATGGTATCTCCATTATGCAGAATGATTTTTCGCAGAGGACCACGAGTCTGTTTTAAGCTTCTTATGACCAGCTCAAGGGTAAAAAAAAAACCCAAAAGTCCCTGAATACTATGGGATCATTCTAAGTGCTGTTATGCAGTACTTGCAGATTTGCAGATGACACTAAGTTGGGAGGAAGTGTCAATCTGCCTAGACAGGCCAACTGCATGAGTTTAAATAAGGCCAAATGTTGGGTCTAGCACTTTGGCCACAACAATCCCCAGTGCTACAGGCTTGGGGAGGAGTGGCTGGAGAGCTGCTCAGCAGAGAGGTACCTGGGAGTGTTGATGGACAGCTGGTTGAACATGTGCCAGCAGTGAGCCCAGGTGGGGCCAACTCCATCCTGTCCTGCCTCAGATACGGTGTGTCCAGCAGGACCAGGGAGATGGTCCTGCCCCTATACTCTGCCTCAGTGAGGCTACGCCTTGAATGCTGTGTGCAGTTTTGGGCACAGCAGTATAACAGGGACATTGAGGTGCTGGAGGGGGTGCAGAGAAGGTCAACCAAGCTGTTATTGGTAATGATTCTAACAACTACTATTGAAGGAATTAACTATGATAGAAAACTAGGAAGTATGATAAATACAGTCACATTGAAAGAGCATTTAACATGGTGATGACTACTAAAACCAGAGAGTATATAATATATATAATATATAGAGAATATAGAATATATATTATAATACTATATATTATAATTAGGCCATGATATGTTGTCAGCTAAAATGTCATCAATAGAGTAAGGAAGTACTAACACCACCAGAGACTCCAGAGGTCACTACCAGGTGGACAGCAGTTCAAGTCTGGATAGTTTCATAGCAGAGCCATAAGACAATATGTTTGTAGAATCCCCAAAAAATATTTGTCTCAAAACAGCTGCCCTGACAAAGTGGACAATGTGCTCAGGTGGAAGCCTCATTCGATAGCCATCTGGACTGTTCTTTCAAGGAGAGACCTCCACTTGCGTCACCACCCTGATAAACAGGGCCCTATTCTCACAAGAGCAGCCCCTCCCTCAGTGGCTATCCCAATAAGCTGAACACTGGCCTTGCAAGGGGAGCTCTCTTTGATGGCCACCCTGACAGGCAGGACACTGTCCTTGTTTGATAAGGGACAGGGGCAGGCAAGCTGCACCCTGCAGAGGCAGAGTGACATCTTGTGTGTGCCCCGGGTAAAGCCACTGGAGAGGGCACATGCACAGAAATAAGGGTTATTGCTCTGTCATCCCATCTGGAGGGGTCCAACTGAACACCAGGCTGTGCAAGATATGCCGAAGCCCCCCCAACAAGGTGGGTTCAGGCAGCATAAAAGATGCACACTCGAAATGCTGGATGCGTGCCCACCATCCAAGGATCCAAACTTTCTACCGAGATCATCACTGGATCCAAGGGTGGTGATATCTTCTCTATCTCTTCTTTATCTTTATATCTCTCTCTGTCTCTGTTTCTAATCTTATCTCAGCACGTGAGGGTAACATAGTTTCTAACTTTAAGTTTTACTCCCCTTTGCTTTGTTAGTTGTAACCTGTTCCTTTGACAACTTCCTTAAGTTTTGATAAATTGTAATCCATTGCTTTGAGAGTACCATCATTTATAATTCTGCTAGTTGTAATCTCACATGCTTTATAACATTACTCACTTTTAAGTAAAGTTGTGTTTTTATATAAACCTCCTGGGTAACAATCTTTCTCCTGAACACCATGCAGAGAATTCCCAAACTTAATCTCGCTGAATGAGTTGTTAAAAGAGATTAATTAGAGGAGGAGAAGGATTGGGCCCAGATGCACCTAGGCTCCTTTCTGGGGGAGTTAAGAAAGCAAGGGGGTCCAGTTCAAATCTCCCTGGGTTGACCCTCACTCTGGGGAACCCTACCCATGCCCACTCCATGGGACTTGATATTTTGTTTGGCCCCCACATCTGGGGAGCTGTGCTCACTATATGAGACGTGACAGTGCCTCACCCACCTTGTGTGGCATGACAATGTTTCTAGTATATCAAGTACTATTCCAAGTTCCTGAGGAGGATAAAATCCAGAGCATTCCAACTGGCAAACTCATATGGCCACTCTATCACAAAGACATATGGATACAAGTAGGATAACAGATATATTCTGGCTGAGAACAAAAAGGTTACTAAGTCTTACGGTGAGTTCTGAATTCATCTCGCAATGGTACTGGCAGGCCAAAATATACACAGTTCAATTTCAAGAATGTATGATCAATTTATTAAAGTCATTATGGAATATATATTTATGTGGCCTCTGTTCTCAGGGCACAGGAATAAGCAACCTAGGAGTTCATTTCTCATCTTGTACCTCTGAGACAGTAGAAAAATCCAGCAGCAGCCTCCTGGTTTTTATAAGGAAGTCTCAAAAACATGTACTTTATATACTTTATACAATATGGACAAAAGCAGAGCTGAAAGAGTTAATATTGAGCCCTTGTTTCTATTAGGAACTCAGGTGTTCAAGGTTTAATATCTCAGATGTTCCAAATTGCATATCCCAGAACTTGGCAAGCATCTTGTCACCTTCAATGCAATTTGTTTTTCCAAACCCAAATTGTTTTTAAAAGATTAAGGTGTTCTACTTTTTTAAAGCAATAAGTACAAAAGCAGTAATCTTTTACCACTGTAATAAGAATTGTCTACCATAATCCTTACTATTTACTAAAGCTTGACTGTCAAAGAAAAGGAACTAATTTTTCAAAGACTACTTATGTAGCTGAGTTGCTAGTTTCTGAATTTAGGGCTAAGAAAAGAAGACTGAGTATTTCAGTTCTGTAGAGCTCAGATAAAAGAAAAAGATTGTATTTCATGAGAAACATATGATTGAAGAATTAATAATGTAATATGGGATGAATTTTAGCTCCATTCAAAGGGGACAAAATTTCATGCTGAAAAATCTTCTGCTTCTCAAATAGTACTTCAAATCCTCCAAAACTGGTAGACTTAGAAGATTACATTAAGAACCAGCCAGTCCATATGATTTAGTAAAGTAATGCAGCTAACAGAACCTTACAAAAGACCACCTATTACAAATACACACCAAACAAAAGTAAAGAAATCTTAGACTCTGCCTTCTTGGTTGAATTAGGTATGACAGAGTTTTAGGGAGGGGAAAACCCACACCATACTATATGTGGGGTTCAAAGCAGGGTGGTACTAGTGGCAAAGCAGTAAGCCTTGAGATGATGTAAAAAGAGTTTCCAACAGAAAAGAGAATAAAAAGATACTAAGAATGTAGTACTTACTAGAGCTTCTTTACTGTTGAAAATTAAGGCATAGAAATCAAGTGCAAAACAGTCATCACACAAAACAGAAACAGGAGCTCAAGTCACTCACCCATATTCAAGGCTTTCTATAGAAATTCTTGTCCTGAAAAATGTGGATCCTTTCTTGGCCATGGACACATACCTGTCTTTTATGGATTTCTCCATTATAGCATTCAAAGTGAAAACAAAACCTTAACTTACAAGAATATCACAGATTCACAGAATTATCAGAGTTGGAAGGCACCTCTAGAGATCATCTAGTCCAAATCTCCCACTAAAGCAGGTTCACCTAGAGCACATTTCACAGAACTGTATCCAGGTGGGATATCTGAAGAGGACTCCACAACCTCCCCGGGCAGCCTGTTCCAGTGCCTTGTCACCTGCTTAGTAAAAACATTTTTGTTCTGTTTAAATGGAACTTCCTATGTTCCAGTTTATGCCTGTTGCCCCTCACCCATCACTGGGATCTACTGAATCCAGCTCCATCCTCCTTGCACCTACCCTTTAGATACTTGTAGACATAAACAAGGTCTCCCCTGAGCCTTCTCTTCACCAGGTTAAGAGTCCCAGCTCTCTCAGCCTTTCCCCATAAGACAGATGCTCTAATCCATCAATCATCTTTGTTGTTCTCCATGGGACTCTCTTCTCCAGTAGGCCCCTGTCTTTCTTGAACTGAGGAGCCCAGAACCTGATGCAGTTTGAATCACTGCAAGTTTGCATTTGTAAATTATATCTTATTGTGTCATGCCTGCAGCTTGATTGCTTTCAATGAATGCCAGAAGGAATTCCTTCATCAATCTGAAACTCATAGCTAAAATTGTCTGGCCACAACCCAGAATCACTCCGCTCTTTTCTGCATAGATGTCTGCACATGTATGTGTGCAGATATGCTCCAGCATCAGGATGTCTGAGGATGGACACATAAAACACACAGGAAAAGGAAACTGGAAGGAAAGAAAGTGGAGACTATTATCTCATGTATAAAGGCCATCAGAAACATTTAAAACATGCAGTTCCAACCATAAAGAATATTTCAAACAGAATTGAAACAATTGGATTTATCAGAAGCTTCCTGGAAAAGTATGTGCAAACTTTGTCAAATTTGATGTACAAGAATATAGTAAATAGGTGTGTTTAGATAGGTAGGTAGATACACACACATATGTATTTTCATGCATGAAATGTTGTAATTTAAGACTGACACGGGTAGGCAAAACAGTGTTGCAACTGTTCCAGGGACCTGCATCATCTAGAAGAATTGCACTGTATTAGTACCTATGCAACAATTAAAAATTGTTTGTGTATGCTACTCATCCTTAAGTTTGGCTATATCTAAAGTAGGATTTATTGTTCAAATCATCACCTTACCAGGAATTAAATGTAGGTCATTAGACCACACAGTTTGCTTCTCTTCTGCCTGTATGATATGTATTCACTCCCTTCTGTGGCTTTAGGAATAAGAAAACAGAGGAGGGTGGTCCTTTTGAAACTGTTTGAATACACACACTTCTCTGTCATCATTTGCTAGCATCTTGGAGAAAGATGCCTTTCCCACCTACAGTAACACTTCTGGGGCAAGTGGAAAGAAGCTGTTTGCCCCATTAGATTTCCTACTGCCTTCCCTTTTAGAATGCATTTCACCACTTCAGTTTGCTGTGTCACAAAATGGCTGAGCTCCACGTGGATTGCCTTTCTCAGCAGCCTACATACCATGCTCAGACATCACTTTCCCTAACCTCCTTTTGTTTCCTTTTTCTTTAAATTATGTCTGTTCAGCAATTCTCTCTAAAATCTGTATCTTGGCTGTCTCTCTATCAGTTGTTTCCAGCCCCTTTCAATAAGCACAAGGGATTCCTACCTGAAACTAAAACACTATGAAGTCAAGTGAGAAGACTGAAGAGCACTATACCATTATTTTGTTTTACCTTATCTACTCCACGTTCCCCATTTCAGGGAAAGCTTTATTTCCCAAATTAATTGCAAGTACCCAACCAGTCACCCAGCTACTTCCTCTGTTCCAAACATGGCAGACAGCCAGAGCTGTGTGCCCTCATCTGCAGATAAAACTCTGCAAATCTAAAACACACACTCTCGCTCTCTCCCACCTTTTTCCAGTTGTCTTCCCAGATAGATTGAAGAGTCTACAGCAGCCATGCAAAACCTACACCATTGGTTTTACTGCTCTTTTTACAAAGACAGTCAGAGCCTGGCATTTTGAGCCATGTGTCTCTCATTTTCTGGGTGTAGGCTAAATAAGGTATGTTGGGCTTAAAAAGTTAAACTGAAAACTACTTTAATTTCCAGTCTAAGCTTTTTTCACTCTGTGTTAGTGACTCCAGTGTTAGTATCTCTTCACACCTGAGCCTTCATGCTCTGAGAACTCTGTCTCTGTACCTGGGATGGTACCAATGAGAGGATTAACCAGCTCTCACCATCTATGTTCAAAAATGTACAACCTGAACTGGTTCTGTGAGAAATGAACATGCAAAACAAGTCTTTGCCAGTTTTCAAAAGCCAAGTCAAATTACTTTTTACCCCATCTTCCCATCTAGCTATAAGTGGGGAAGATTTTTCTTGGCCTCAGTAAATAAGGATAAATAGTCATTGCAGTTCTTGATTCTTCACTTATCACAACTACAAATACTTATTTGTGCAAAAGCTGTGCAAATTGTGTATACATATCCCTCCAAGCACTCCCTGCCATAGGGCTCAACTTCCATACAAGCCATAAATTAATAAAAAAATTTTATTAACTCAAAAAACACTGCAATGACAATTAAAAAAAACAACCAAAAAAAAAAATCTATCTGGCTATTTCACTGTTCTCATTTGAAGTTCTGCTACTACAACCTATGACAGATGAAGAGCAACCAAAAGCATAGCCACAGGATGCCTTTTAAATAATGTTACTCGTGTAAATTAAAAACACCTAGAATATCACACAGTTATCCCAAGCTTCACAAGGGTCTGAATTCTTTTCTGTGACTACCTAGAATAACTAGTTTACAAAACTTGATCTTCGTTTCATTTAATAGCGTATGATTAATTCTTTAATATACTGATTACTTCTCAAGTCCTACTCTTGAGTTACCTGGCTGTGCTTGGGAAACTACTATATACAACCCTAAGCTTTGCTATTCCATTTTATTGCCAGGAAAGGATCAAAACTTGTCTCAGATGAACAATTATGGTAATAGCTGAAGTAACCTGAGATGTCTTGTTTTTATCACTACTACCACAGAAATAAGAAATCATGGGAAAAAAAAGAAGTTATAAACACCTGTGGGATCAAAAATCACAGTTCCTTCAATTATTTTAAGTGACAAAACCTAAAAATGGGCATAGATTTCCAGTACCATATTTTTGAAATCCTACTAGTTGGGTTGATATAAATCTCCCTTCTGAATTTACATATGTAAATGTTTTCAAAATTATCCTTTATCTAACTAATTATGCCACGTTGAGTTACATGATCTGTATCATTTACTGTACAGATAAGATAGAAACAGTGATAAAGTTTTGATTCATCTTCACAAAAGCTCTTCTCACTGAGTGATCTCATGACACACATGGGTAAGGAGAAACTCAGAAAGAAGCACCACTGCTCCTTCCATCTGGATGTATCCAAGGCACACAGTACTGGGCAGGATTTTCACAGCAAGGCAAGCCTTGTCAGCTTTTCTCCAACCTGCACCCTCTGACAAAACTGTCAACATGTTGCCACCACCAAGGTGCTTCCAGAAGACCCATCACAGAAATAGGCTTTCCCCCTCACTTCCCGCCAGTACTGTGACACTGAAATTCTCCATGTCACATGCATTTTCAAGTTGAGGAGACAGACTCAATATCAGGAGCCACCTTTGATAAAGAAAGAGCAATATCTGAAAATTTCACCCTTATTTAAACACAGAGGGGCAGTAGGGATGGCTGGAGGAGTACAGGAGGAATGCCCCTCCTCACCATTCTTGTATCCTGTGTAGTTTCCAGTTTGCTCCTTAACAAGTAGTTTTGTAGCCCACCCTGAAACACCTGCAGTGAGGGTGCTTTTCAGGGCCTTTTATGCTACTTAATTCTTTGTTATCAGTATAAGGGGAGGCAGATCTTGGATAAATGACTCCTCTTAGTTTTCTTCAGAGATTAGTGCATTGATTAGAAATTTACTGAAATTAGTAGGGCTCTCTTCAGTTGTTTTCAATAAGCATTGGGCCAAGCATAGAAATAAAAACATGAAATAAACATCAGCTATCTGTTTTCATTAAAACATTTCCATTAGACCTTATCAGCTTTTCCTCTGGGAGAAAAAATCTGCAACAGCTTTAATGAATATCTTGGCAGAAGAAATAATAACTTACATGAGAGGACAAATTAATATCCAAATAATAAACTCTCCATGCTCTGGACTCATCTCTTCACAACTGATCCTTATGTGCATAATGTACCACTGCTGAGCAGATGACTTTGAATAACCAGAAGTGACCTGAAATAGTGGCAAAGTTACACAGAAAACTGAATCTTTGCCATCATGTCACTGCCTCCCACAGGGACTCAAATCCATTGTTCCACACTGTAAAATTTTGTTCATGTAGATAATAATTTTATCTTGTCTAACTTTAAAGTTCACATTCACAGGCTTTTTTGATTAATGAAATGGCTTTGACAGTCAGCAGCTTCTTCCCAGTATTAGAGAGAAAGCCAGTGGGTGCCAATTTATGATTATTCAACTAGCAATCTCCTGTGTCTCTGACTGCTATTATTCCTTTGCCTATGACCCAACCACTTAATGAAGTGAAATTAATTTACAGTAATAGGAAATTCTCAGAACTACATGAAAGCACAAGCTTTAATATGGGGAGAACAAATGGCTTTTTCATGCAAGGCTGCCCCAAAGCATTGTAAAGATATTTGAAAGGACTTCATACTTTTTTAAGTAGGTCTGGCATTAGCTGAAACAATATACTGCAGTAAATATGATAAATCATCAAACATCTCTTTAAAACAGAAAGCACCAACACAATTTTCTCCTTTTGTCACACAGCAGAATTTTCTCATTTGCACATAAATGTGTGACGTATTTTGTAAAAGTAAAACCAAGATCTCATCAGCTTTCAAATCCCTTCTAAAACTTCTATCATGGTAGCCATGACAAACTACCAACAGAAAACCAGCAACGTGAAGTTTGACATTAGTTTTGGTTCCTTGTCCTTTGCAAATGTATCTTTAGAATTGAAATAAATATGGTTTTATCTTAAATGGCAAAATACAGATCACATTTTTCTCCAAATGTATTGTTTATCTACAAAAATCTGTAAAAGACTGAAATTGTAACTCAAACTCCACACATTGTTGTATTTCCTTTAATGTAAGAAAAATATCCCTTCCCCACATTTGCCCTAGAAAACCAAGAGGGAGAAGCAGAGAAGAAGAGGTGTGCAAATCCACAAGAGCAGGAAATTAAAATTTCCAATTTTAATTATATTGGAAAATAATTAAATGTGCCTAATTATTTCTAACTAGCTCTAACACTTGTTTCATTCTTCACCATGCATTCTGTATTCTCACAGTGATTTGTTAAGCCTTATCCCCTGGGGAAAGAATGGTTTCCAATGCAGCAGTGAACAAAATGATCCTTCAATGCCTGGGTGCTTCTGAAATATAAAAGCCACCACAAAAATATTCCAGTATTCACATCTTTCATTACACATATATGGTGTAGATATTCAAGCAACAAATTTAAATATATTCACAGATGTAATGCCTGATACCAGAAGTGAAAGAATGGCCAGGAAATTTTGAAACAGTACATAGTAGTGTTTCAGTATCCCAGAATAAGTGTGATTTTATCAAGGAAAAAACCCACCAAAAACAAAAAAAATGTAGGGTTAATAATCTGCAAACCTTTCCTGTTTTGATACATCATCTGGAAGTGGACTAATATTGCACTACTCTCTCTGTTCAAGTAAGCACTTAGATGTGGTGGTCAGTGTCTGAGCATCTTTTGACTTACAAGAATTTTAATATCTACCACCTTTAGGCTTGCTATTCTGAAAATCATGTTATTGTAGTTGCAAGAACATGGCAAATTTGGTGCTCACTTGCTCAGTAGTATATGTGAATATGGATATTATCTGTTTAAATATATATGTGAATAAATATGTGAATTTTTTATATATACATATATATCAATGTGTTTGTGCATATACATATTTTTTTTATACTCTGTGAAAGCTTTGGTCTGGAAAAACACAGAATTTACAGTGAACATTGTGCTTTCAAGAGTGAAAAATATGTCCATATGTCCCAAATTACATTCTAGTATTCTTAAGGAACTTGTTTATTTTTTCTCAGTATTCTTTAAAGATTCTTCAGTTCCTCTTTGTTATTTGAATATGCCTGATTTTTTTCATTTACTCCATTAAACCAATAAAAAAAAATTGCATCTAAACATAAACACTGTAGGGGAATATTCAGAAGCCTGTACAAGTGGCAGGAATGGACAGCAAGACTGGTGTTTCTGTATAACAGTGCTGTATACAAAGAGCTCTGTTTAACATTTTAGAGTTCTATTATTTTATTGGTGTGGCAAGAAAAGAATTTCTATCCTTCCCTTTAAGAGTGTTTAGGGAAAGTTAAACAAAACAAAAACTCAATTGAAAGCTATTTCTTCAGCCTAGACTCTTACCTTATCCAGAGACCTAAGAGAGAAGAAAAAGGTGGCTAACTGCTGAGGGATATAACAGCATTTTGCTCACATTATCATAGGAAAAGGAAAGAGGAAAAAAGGAACAAATATCTCAAGTTTGTCATCAGAAAATTAAAAATATCACTGTTATCTCATAAGCAATAAAAGCTGAGCAATTATTATTTCACTAGACAGGAAGTAGGTCTCTGTAGTATAACATTAATATTTTTATATAAAAATATTCCTCTATGTGTGAGTCCTTGCTCTTCTCCAAATATACAACCTATTCGTATTTATTGCTAACAAATAACTCCTCTGGCAGGTTTTTATGGCAGAAAAGCCTTCTAAGAATTTAATGTATCTCAGAATACAATTTTTCCTTTGGATAAAAATGAAAGAAAAATAAATTACATGAATATACTTTATTAATATTTTGGCAAAATATGATTTCATTTGATTTGCATAGATAGGCTTAGGAAAACAGCATTATAAAATACCTTTAACTTATGGAGCTCCTCACATCTGACTCTGGATCACACCCAGTGGAGGTTAATACTGTTCATTTAGTATATGCCTAGTGATGATGAGATTTCAGCTGTCTGAAATTACATAAAACCAGTTCCTCAGGATAAATAGCTACATTTTAGCATTGTAAATTGTATTCGAGTAAAAGCAGAGTTTGGGGGTAGGTAGGCTTCTTGACAGCATCAGATGGGACTTGCAGAGTATCTGTTATACAGACCAAAATGAAATCCAGTCTACAGTAATATTTCTAGTAATCTTTCTGAACCTGCAGCACTCTTCCCCAGCACTCTGGTACTTGGCGTTTCAAATTCACAAGTCCACCCAGACCAAGCTCATTCATTTCAACAGGTACAATATACATTTAAATTACTTCAAACACTCTTTTCCATTCTGTCTGGGTAATGCCAAGGAAGGAAAAGGCAATGCCAAAACTGAATAACCTTCTAGTTCAATTGCCATAGTGCTGCTGGAGGTCATCTCTCATTAACACCATTCTACTGGGACTATCAAACTCCACTGCTACTACTTGTAGTGAAATGAGGTAACCAGGTGCCACTAATCAAAAGGGCCTTTTATTGGCCCCCTAATCCTGCTCATGTGCAGTGGGGACCCACCCTAATCAGGCACAGGTGGGCTTAACACAAGCCCATGCCTACTACCTGGCAATTAGTGGCACCTGGTTGCCTCTACTACACTGCCTCTTCACTACACTACTGGCTACTGGCAGACTATTTTGGAAAAAAAGGTTGAAGTCACTGAGAAGTTGATGCTATTGAGTGACAAATTCTTGTGCTTAGCCTTTATGAAGCAAGTTCACCAGTTTCTTAACAGAGTTTTGTGGGCAGCCTGAAATGGTTCTACACTGCTGCACTGTGTTAGGAAAATCCAGAGCAGTAACACTGGAGCCAAGGAAACATAAAGACAGGGGGAGATGGAGAATGTTTCCAAGGTCAGAGACAGAGTGGGACACCCTAAGAATAATTGCTATGGTTTGTTTTGTTTTTCCTTCTCTTAATTCTTTCCAATGGGCCCAAAAGGCCCTAGAAATAGTGATTTTAGAGTGACAATTTCTGACCCATTAACTTTTATTTTAAAAAGCAAATGACATTCAGTTTGAATGACAGTGTAAATGCCTTTTGGCCTTAACTGCCCAGTACTTTAGTTCACAGAAAATAATGTCTTTTCACTTGAACAGCAAGGGGGAACTTTTCAAAAGACTAGTCAAGAAATTATCCCTAATGATTCATAATATTAAACCTCATCTAAAGCCAAGGATATTTTCCTGAAGTGCAGTTAGCTTTTTGATGCACTCTGTGAAGTCCTGTTTAGTGACTAAGATACTATGATTCCAGTGCTTTTCTTTTATAAGTATTTTTCAAGAAATTATCATTACTACCAACCTGAATATCCCATACCATTAGGTGGACAAGTCACAGTCCCTTACAGAGATCTGTATTGTAGTCAGCACCAGTTAAATCAGGTAATAAAGTTAATAAGCAATATTTACTTTTCAACAATGATTTATGCCAGCACTAGAAACATTAAAGTCTTTCTTACACACTTCTAAGAGACATAGCTAGCTGAGTTTTGGTATGTAAAATTTGGTGCCTATTCCAAGTAGCTCATTAAAAGGCCAAGTCAACAGAAACTCCAAAAAAATTTATAGAACCATAAATTTTCAGGCTTGGAAGAGACATTAAAGATCATCTAGTTCCAACCCCCCTGCCACGGGCAGGGACACCTCCCACTAGATAAGGTGCTCAGAGCTCCGCCCAACCTGTCCTTAAAAACTTATATGGATGGGGCTCCTAAAACTTCTCTGGGCAACCTGTTCCAGTGTCTCACCACCCTCATGGTGAAGAACTTCTTCCTAACATTCAATCTAAATCTACCCTCCTCTAAGTTTGAATCCATTCCCCCTGGTCCTATCAATACCTGGCATCCTAAGAAGTCCCTCACCAGCATTCTTTTAGGCCTTCTTCACGTAGCAGAAGGCCACAATAAGGTCTCCTAGGAGCCTTCTCCTCTCCAGACTGAATAACCCCTACTCCCCAACTCTCAGTCTGTCTTCATAGAAGTGCTCCAGCCCTCTGATAATCCTCGTGGCCCTTCTCTGGACACGCTCCAGCACATCCATGTCTCTCTTGTGGTAGGAATCCTATTCAAGACAGGTCTAATGAATCACCCTTTGAAGGTACCTTTCTTCTGATTACAAAAGAAGCCTAGATGATAAGGCCACAGTACTATAGATTTTTCTTCTTTGCCTAGTCCTTGTTTATTATAGTTCTGAGATGCTCCAACCAAGACTGGCAAGGCTGCAAGTTATGATCAGTCTAACAACTAACTGGTGAAGTAGTGCAGGGAGTTCAGCTCTTCAGCCACATCCATGAGCACTGATGAGGAAGGCAGCAGACAGCACACAGCAGCCAAGTGATAGTGATGCTAAAGCCTGCTTTGCCTATGTCAAATCTACTTTTCATGGTCACTGTAGTCACAGAGGGGCAAGGGAGGGACTTGGCAGAAATATGCTGCTCTCAGAAACAGTGGCTGAGAATCTCCCTCCTAATTTCTCTGATGCTAGTAGAAGAAATAAGCATAATTCTCCCAAACTCCTTCTATTATGAGCTTTTTCACTTGTTCCACTTTTAATGGCAGAACTGCTGGCTCTGCCTCCCAGCCCCTGGGCTGGAGAGCCACTAAAGAAAAAAAAGCTGTGCACTTTGCAGTTTCACAAAGTGAGTGGCTTGTCATTACACAAGGTTTGCATGGGTTTGAATCATACTTTGGTATGAGTCACACAATGGAAATCTCCATGCAGCCCATTTCTTGTAAGTATAAACCATCCAGAAGACCTGGATTCCTGCCTCCCTGAACCACACCAGAACTGCAAGCCATGCTCTTGATGCAGTAAAACTCTTAATTAATCATGATTAATTCTGAGTTAGCTATCTCTTGGTCCTGTTTTTGAAAATGTCTCTTTGTTCCTTTTCAGCTAAAAACACACTTAGGTACTTTCCTGAGTTAGAATCCATATTTTTATTGAAATTCCCAAGTTTAGGTATTTATGCGTTAGTGGAGTAGAAAATGAAAAAACGTATGTAATCTGAAAGCTTGAATTACAAATAGTTTAAAACATAAACTGCTTATCTAATAATGAATTGAATTTAAAAGTGCCATATTGTTTAATTTAAAGGGTCTATACTTGCCAACAAAATATACCCACTTAAGAATATAAAATTAAATAGCTATAAAAAATGCAGCAGTCTAGAGGAAAGTAAATAATTTTGTAAATTATGAAAAAATAGCTATTAACCAAAACTAGGGGTACAAAGAGTTTAGTGTTATAAAAGAGGGCTCCAACATGAAAATTCCACTAAAAGGAACAACATACACAAAAAGCATAAAGATAACTATGAAACACTAATTCTCTTTTGTCCCTCAAGAGCAACATGTCCTTCCTCTCCAAATTACAACCTTCATGAAGTTTCCCTAATTTCCTGCACCATCTCTGCAAAAGCAGTAATATTTCAAAATATATGCTTCCAAAGGTCTATTTGAATAAGAGTGTTATTTTTTTATATCCTATTACACAACAAATAACAGTGAATCATATATATAGATAATGGTGCTATTAACATTTAAAGTCTACCTGATAATACAATGCCATGTAACCCTTAAGAGAAAATATAATGCAAAACTGGATTAAAGATGCTCTATGACAATGCAGTTTTTCTGCAGCGAGTGGGGACAGAGTGGCTGAGAGCAGCCAGGCAGAAAGGGACCTGGGAGTCTGCATTGACAAGAAACTGAACATGCGCCAGCAGTGTGCCCAGGTGGCCAAGAAGGCCAATGGCATCCTGGCCTGTATCAGAAACAGCATCACCAGCAGGTCCAGGAAGGTGATTCTTCCCCTGTACTCAGCGCTGGTGAGGCCACACCTCGAGTACTGTGTCCAGTTCTGGGCCCCTCAGTTTAAGAAGGATGTAGAGGTCCTGGAACAGGTCCAAAGGAGGGCAACCAGGCTGGTGAAGGGACTCGAGCACAGGCCCTATGAGGAGAGGCTGAGAGAGCTGGGGCTGTTCAGCCTGAAGAAGAGGAGGCTCAGGGGAGACCTCATTGCTGTCTACAACTACCTGAAAGGAGGCTGTAGCGAGGTGGGAACTGGACTCTTTTCACAGACGACCTTCAACAAGACAAGAGGACACAGTCTTAAGTTGTGCCAGGGGAGGTTTAGGTTAGATATTAGAAAGAATTTCTTCACGGAGAGGGTGATTAAGCTATGGAATGGACTGCCCGGTGAGGTGGTAGATTCTCCGTCCCTGGAGACATTTAAAAAAAGACTGGATGTGGCACTCAGTGCCATGGTCTAGCAACTGCTCCGGTGGGTCAAGGGTTGGACTAGATGATCTCTGAGGTCCCTTCCAACCCGGCTAATTCTATGATTCTATGATTCTATGATTCACATTGCTACCAACTTCCTTACAGGATCTTGCTGCCAGCAAGCAAGTAGATATTTGAGAATTCCATAACCATTTTTCTACAACTTTGAGAAACAGAGTAACCTTGACACAGACTTGTGGCATATCTTTAACACTACTTTTTTTTTCACATAATATGTCCATTAAAAAAAAAATTTAAAAATACACCGTTTGACTGTATTGATGCTGCTAATCTGGGACACTGTTATACTGTAAGTTTTAACGAGTAATAAATCTCTGATAAGAAAAATCAGAATGTTGGGTTTGGGTTTTTCTATTATTTTGGTTTGGGTTTTTTTTTCAAAATTCTTTTCTGTGTCAAGAATAATTATAAAGAAAAATCTACCTGATATATTCCTAGTATAATTTATTAGTAGAAGTCTTTCTTCATACAAGTTAAAGAACCCTTTTCTTTTCAAAATTATTCTATTGAGGAAGGGGCAGCATGATATATAATTATTATCTTTTTATTTATTATTTTATCTATTATTTTATTATTTTTATAACTTTTATTATTTCTTTTTATTTATTTTTAATTTTATTTTATATATAATTATTATTTATTAATATTTTATATATAATTATTATTTTATAATTACATAATTATTATTTTAATATGCTTTGTCCTTCCACAAAAACATGCTTTTTGTGATTGATGCAAAAATCTGGGTTTTTTTAATGCAAATATATACCTACTTGCTAGGCAAGTTATATGCTGCTATAATTCCTTGTGTTTAAATACTTTAGGTTAGAGCCCAATTAATAAAGGACTTTGTTTGGCAAACAAGCTTAAAAAATGTGCATAATACTTCCAACACAATTGAAAAATCTTTTTCTTAAGAATATTTTTCTGACAAAAACTTTTTCAAAATAACGAGAAATTCAATTTGAAGTCAACTAAAAACAGTAATTTAAACCAGACCTTACGGTTTGTGTCCTAAAATGTAGCTTTTCCTCAAGAAAACACATTTTTGAAATGGGAAAAAATTCAAAACACTGCATTTAGAAAATGTTACGACATTTCTATTTCTCTAAAATACTGTTTTAATCTGAAATGAAAGATAATGATTTTGTTATGTGCAGAGGAGTAAACTGGCATATGGCTGGAGGGAGCACTCCTGTAAAGTTCTGTCTTTGTCTTAGTAGCAAATATCACATGAATTGAAATTACTATCAAGATCCACCAAGCAGCCTCTGACAGGGCTCTGGGGAGTGAAAGAAATGCCTTGTGTTCCTTTCCCATCACTGTTTGTGCTGAACTTAGCCACAGAATAACACTGCAGTGCCCAGTGCTGTAGGAAAGAGAGGAGACATCATCATAATAATATTTTGTACTCCTTCATTGTGATACGTTTCAGCATCTTCTGGTATCTCCCAAGAAGGTTTGATTGAAATTCTATCAGTAAGTTTAAGAGATTTTGGCACAAACTGTTAGCCTCAGAAGAACTGCAAGCTGTGAGAAGCTTTGGTAGAAGTATTTTTTAGGGCATTGATCAAAATACAAGAAGCAACTGTCCTGTGTGTTAGACAGCAAGCAGTCTTGTCTAGGAAGTTGCTTTTAATTGATGCCAGTGTCACTGGGCTCAGCACCTTTATTCAACATCTTGCCTTTATTGTGAATTCTTCCCCCAATAGGTTTGGCTACATCTTTTATCATCCCACCAAAGCACAGAAGAGAAGTGAGAAGTCTCACTGGGGGAGATCAGGAAGCTTATTGAGTCAGACGGGATACTGCAGCACCAGGGAATTTTCAAGGTGTTTTTCCATTAGGTGTTTTGAGAAGAGCATTTTAAAAACACCTTGTACTGAGCTTCCCATGCAGCATTCAGCCCTCAAAACTTTGGAGTGGGTGGTAGCTCATAGAAAGTTCTACAGTGAAACTTCTGAACATAACATAAACTGCATAACAATGTCAATTTTCATTCAAGAGGCTGAGAACTAAAAATGTGATAACTGAACAAGTAAGAACTAGATAGTAGGAACTGCACAGGCCACAATAGGATTAAGAGGGACAGTAAATCTTACATAAAAAACTTGAACTGGGTCAGGATTTCACCCTTGTATCCTTGTCCTTTTGCACTACTATATTCTAGTCATCCACTTTGGCACACATTTTGTTTTTATTTTCTATCCAAGAAAAGATAAAGGCTTCGGAAGAATTAATTTAAAATTAAGCTATTTTAAATCTCTCCCTTTTCACCTTCTCCTTGTTGTTTATATGTTCATTTAGCATCTCTTGCCAGATTTTAATTTCCAGTGCTGATACCTCGTCAGTCTGTAAGAATTTCAAGGAGAAAAAAAAAATTGTAAGATGGCAAAAAAAAAAAAAAATAAATTTTGACCCACAATAATGACTGAAAACTGTAATGATATATCATCAGTGATCCTGGAGAGAGGAAAGAATAGGTTTCACTGCCGTTTGCTCTGTTGTAAAAGTCAATGCTTTGTTTGGAGAAAAGCTTGCCAGAACTTTCTCCTTATTACTGCTATAGATCTTTCTTCCTATACAACTCCTTAATGACACCATAATATAATGCACAATTTTTAAACTCCACATAAGACATTCTCAGCTGCTGCATTTCATTGAAGAACCCAAGAATAATAGTTAATATGTAATAGCAAGCAAATACTTGCTCTTTGACAGTTTAGTCCAGTGGTGCCTATGCAAAGCCGTTAAGAATTTCTGCAGAACAGATGTTACCATCCAATACCACCTTGCTCATAAACTGACAACTTTAAGAACATCCACACAATGAAAATTACCAGATCTTATAATTTATTTCTTCAAATGAGGCTTTAAACTGCTGTGAAACATTTGCCTTCCCAAGACTTTCTGCACATTCTGCCTTAAGCATGTAAGAAACAAAACCAAACCTCTTAAAATCTCAACCTTCTAAAGAGAAAATATCACATTTTGTCTAGAAATAAACAAAGTCTTCTCCTCAGTGTCAGAGAGAAGGATTTTGTGGTATCTATTAACACATACATATTTGCATTTAGCACTCCTATTGTGCCTGAAATGTGAGACTCATATTTTATAAACTTCATGACTAGAGCTAAAGCCATGACTTTAAAATATGTATTACAAAAATTATTTGGATTCCTAGCATCATTTCTATCATAGAGAAAACTCAGACACTTAAATAACATTAGAAGTTTATCTTTCTTGCCCAAGCTTTACTAATCTCATAGGGCAGAGCTACATTTCATGTCTATGTGGACTAAAAGCATTTTCACCACATAAAACAAAACAAAACAAAAGCAAAAAAAAAGCCTAGTGCTATTTAGGAGATTCTGAATATATTTTAGATTTCTTTGCTCAGAGTCATTATAGCCAATACAATAGTTGTCAGAAGAGAAAACAAATAGAAGAAAAAACATAAGGATAGAACATAAGGATAGAGAAAGGCAAAGATTCTTTCCACCATATTGACTCCTAGGATGTTTATAATCATCAGTATATTTAAAAAGCATATCTTGTCTATATAGGTCATATGGGGCACCAGCAAGAAGAGGAGATGTGTTCTTCAACTTGAAACTGAACTTTACTATGCTGGAAGTTCAGAAATTACTGTTTTTACTGCTGGAGCTCTCTATTGGTTATCAAGTTCCTTACCAAATTTTTTCAAGCAAAGACTCCAACTGATATATAACTGCTAGCAAAATTTTACTACCCATATTTTTCACCAAAAGTTCAAAAAATTATATTTATCTAAAATCATCCTTCACATAGTTGAGCAATAAATCTTAATACTTTACTACTTTACTGCAGCATATATAAAATTAATATAGGGATTTGGCATTATTTTTTAACGTTTTAAGAGGCTGTTAGGAAAGCATTTTTATGATACATCACATGCATCAAACTGCATAGAACTGAGTTTGTATTTTAGATGCATTTAGCCAGATCTGCAAATTATAAAATATTTTAAACTATAAAATGAATTATGTAGTTACGTGCACTTTATATATACACAATCTGTTAACAAAATATATGTTCCAGGTGTTACTATTAAATCACAAGGATCTAGTTACTTTCCAAACATATACAGCCAAAGAAAGGAATAATTATTTACTTACCAGAGGGCTAGTAGAAGATTAAAAAAATAAAGAGAAAGTTATAGAGACTGGAGACAAAGCTTCTGTCAGGACTATATTTCAGTAGTATGCCCTCATCACTGTAATCACTTCCCTTGATACTGTGTATATCCCTAGAGATTTGCTGAAGTTACTTTCCTATCTGACATGAAAATTTAATTCTAATTCCCCTCCCATTTCTTATGCTTTGGAAGAGTATTATTTTTCTAAAAAGATAACAACCAATTTTAAATAAAAGTCTCTATTTAGCAAATGATAGAACAACTTGTTTGATTATATTTCCAGCATGACATTCTCCAAAAAAGACCCTGACAAAGAACTTCAGCTTTTATTTAATGGCACAGCTTGATGCAAGTACTGACATCAGACTATTGTCTTCCATCTCTAGCATAGCACACAGTGCTGCTAATTCTAGTAGCAGCTAATTGCTCTTGAACTTTCTTTTAACACTTGATATCTTTGAGAATCAAAGCTTTGAGATGTACTGTTAAAAACCTCTGTGTAAGTGCCAAGTACATTATTTTGCACACAGTATGGGATGAACTACTTGTCTTAGCAGAGAGGAAAAAATACAGATACATGAATGCAGATCAGTGAGGCCCCGCAGCCCCAAGGTACACATATACATGTCAAGAAGTTTTGGTCCCAAGCAGAAGAGCCACAAAGACCCTTAAGGTGATAGACACTCAAGTTGTATACCTTCTGCCTTTAAACCCTATAAGAGGCACTTTATGTGAGTTCTGAGTATCCAGAACCCATTCCTCATGAGACAACACAGAGCAACAGCCTTTTGTTAAGGTAAAGTCTTAAGTATCAGAATTTGTTTAGTACCAGTCTCCAGGAAGTGAGTTTTAACTCCAGCCATAGAGGTGACAAATTAGATAACTCTGACTACAAAGGTAGCCACTTTTAGAAAATCAAGAGTTATTTCATGTTGCTCTCATCCACATGGATATAATCCAACTTAACTACACAGTGAGGGTATGACACTGATCACAATTGTGATTACTGCTGAGTCCCAGAAGAACAGAACAAATAACAAGAATACAGAATGTATTTTTCTTTTTCAATCTAGAGAGATTACAGCACTGCATTATCAACAGTGATAACGCTGCTGGTAAAGAAGCCTTACCTCTCCTGTCAGAAGTGGTTTCATTTTTTGCTCATCCCTGTGAGAGAGATCATGTCACCAAATAAAAATGACAGGTCATCTCCTAACAACAGATCCAGCTTACAGGCAGTCCTGATTTTCCTTATCAGGGGGAAAAAAAATTTTTTGGGGGGAATCTGTGTATTGTCTTCAATTAACACACCTGCAGGGCTAAACTGTAGCAGTTTTTCTATCACACAATGAACTCTCCTCAGGGGAGAAGGAGAATCAGGAAGAGGAGAGAAACCCCCTGGGTTAAAATAGAAAGAGATTTGATGAAATAAATAATATAAACATCAACAACAGTATAGAAGCTTACACTTGAGCCTAGGCCTTGAGAGCAGCTGAGGAAGCAGAAAGCCAGCAGGAATGAGGCCAGGGAAATGGACACACACACACAGCATATCCTGCTTTATGAGAAACCTGAGGTTGGGAGGGGGACAAAGAGGACTATGATGACACCACCCTGTCAGCAGCACGGGCAATGGCCCTGGCTGGAGCTGCCAATGGTCTGTTCTCCATGGCTGATCCATGGGTCTGTCCTAGGGAAACCAGGACAATTATCCATATGCACACATGATGTCAGGGTTGTTTCTAGGCACACACACCTGCCTGGACTGAAAAGAAAGCGAGGTCAGACAAGAAGTGTGCCTGAGATAATACATTCACACATGACTCTAAGGAACAGCATTTGAAATGGAGATGTTGAGAAAGCCACACTGTCAGGAAGTGTCATGCAACAAAATGGTGTGAACTGTATCTCTGGGGAATAAAAATCAACACTACCACCTACTAGTTCTTTCCTCACCTCACCCCCATAGATAATTGAGATTCTTTTATGATTAAACAACTCAGACTAATTTTGGCATAGTAAGACAGGAGTCCAGATTGAACACCATCATGTAGTAATCACAAACAAATAAAAGCCTAGGAAAAAAACACAGTAGAAAAAAGAAAAGACACTGCAGGGATCCAGCAGTTTTAACAGTAAACTGAAGCAGCAGCTAGTTCCTGGTAGAGTGGGAATCATTCTTAAACACTATCTCCTAATATTGCAGCTACAGATGAGAAGGGAGGCTATTAAAAACTGCCTGACTGATGCCCCTGCTAGCACAACATCTGAAACATGGACAAACATGTCAGCTGGACCATATGCCATGCATCATCACAGCTACCATTGAAAAAAACACCCTAATACAATTAAAGCACAACCAGGAAAGAAAATGGCTAATATTAGGCTGCAAATTTGTTCTTGATAAATGGAAATATAATGGACCTATATTGTGCAGAGGATGTTGACTGCTTGCATTTTTTTTCATTGAGTTTATTAAAGTGAAATAGGACAGTCATTCACCAACCAATTCTGAAGGGTCTAGTCTAGTGAAGTGCCCAATCTTATAAATGTTTCTAAGTGCTTTTGCAAAGCAAATGTTAAATAACATCTGCTTTACTTCGGAGACTTATGACTCACACTCCACCTCCAACAATCCTTGGTTTCTCATATAATTAGAAAGTACTATTTGTTTTCATGATAGTGCCTAGCGATCTATTCCTCAGCACAAGGCACCACAGGAATACACAGGTGACCCTTTGAGTGCAAACTCTCTGAAAGTACTCTAAAAATAGAAATAGCAATTTTTCTCTCCACCACTTCTCAGAGAGAACATAAGTAGCATGAGAAGAGGCTTTGAATGTATTAATGATTTTATAAATGTACTTGGTTCTGAAGATGCTGAGCACTTAAGTGCAGGAGGAACTCTCCAGCATATGGCAGTCATGTGAAAATCCTGTTTAAAGAGACCACAAGCCTCTGTGGTGAGAGGAAATTCTGGTCTGGGATTTAAAAGGCAGCCAAAATCCATGCTCTACAGATGTGCTCTGTGATTTATTTCACCTGAGTCATTTGCTGTCTCTGTCCCCTGCTTCCTCATTGATAAGAAACCTCTGTCAGGCAGTGAAATTAAGTATTCTCACAAGTTGTGAGAAATTTAAGACACTGTGGCAAGAGGGGTACTCAGAATTATTTCAGCAGATGAATACTTTAAATAAAGGATTCAGAATTCTTTGGCAATAACACATGGCATGCTGTTTATTTCTAAGCCTCTTCCACTGGGCAGAATCTCCTATTTTAAAGGTATAAATAGTACTTTCTCTATGCTGTTTAAGTAGCTGTGATTTTTACAGAGTAACACCCCAGAACTAGTCCTCAGGCACCATGAGCAATGTGAAGTCAGTTCTCAGCAAGGCAGCTGTGAGCCTTACCATAACCATGAGAAGTGATCCTAATTAGAACAGTGTAACTGATTGTAATAGCCAACTGTAACTATAAGATAGCAAACATAGTTCTGACCTACGCATTCATTTATGTCTACTGACCTCAGCTTTTGTCTAAGTAACTTCCAAACCCTTTTGGACCCTTAAGAGTAAGATTTATGAAGACAAAAAATGATGAAGAGGAAACCAGAATGCAATACTAAATGTAACAGAAATAATACTATGCAACTGGCTCAATAATCTATACTCAGTGCTGATTTTTAACAAGCTGCAAGTTTTTATTTAAGTGAACAGGAGTCCCTATCACAATTTAAGTCACTTTCAAACTCTGCACTTATATCCAAAGACTGAGCAAGTGTTACTATCATATAAAAGTAATTTTCCCTCAAGTACTGTCTTGAGTTTTTCTAAAAAAGTAAGTACAGGCATTCTGAGGCTCTGCACACACGGTTCTTATCCACTGACTTCACAGTTTTTATGCAATAATGTGGATTAAGTTAACCAAGAGTATTTCTATCAGTCATCCAAAACTATCAGTGTTATTTTGGCATAAGACTATTCCTGCAGTGGCAGCCCACTACAGAATAACTTAGATAGGAGGAATTTAGAATTATTCATGGACAATAATAGAAGAAAAAGATACAGGTCACAAAGGGGCATAAAAGTTCAGACATTTTTCTTAGCCAAGAAATCTCCTCTTCTGAATTTTCTGTCCTACAAGGTCACAACAAAATGACAAATTGTAACATTAAAAGGAAGTTGAGGTAGAACTGTGGTCTTTTGGAGTTCATATAAATTTTAATAATACAATTTTAAGTGGCAATTACATACTGAAGAAATAAAGAGAAGAATTAGTGAGTTCTATTATTGCAAAAATTATTTTCTGAATGTTTTATTTTCTCATAAAATGTGTTAATAAAAGAGAACAAAAACTCCTTGTTGTGAAGACAACTGAGAGAAACCAAAAAATGTTTATACGTAAAGGTGTAATATTTCACCTGTGCAGACAATTAATAAATCTGTTGGACATTTATTTAAGTTTATTTTAAATTGAATACCTTTTTCATAAGATTTCATCTCCTCCTGCTACTTATCCCCTTGACAACATTCATTTATGATATAATGGGATTTATTAGCACAAAGGGGTAAATTCTTATAAAATCCCATTTCATGGAATTTTTGCTGCTAATTACAGCAAGAATAAGGAGAAACATAGTAAATATTTCATATGTGGCATACAAAGACAATCTGTCTGCCTGGAACATTTTACAATCTGAACAGTTCTAACATAATTCAGAGACTGAGGAATAAAGGGGACCAAGAGAATAAATAAGTCATAAATTCTCATAGCCTAACGCAAAAATTGTAATGAAAAGTAAATTTGATTCTTCTGTTTCAACTGCATTTAAAATAATAGTGACAAAAGTCAGACTGTGAAGGAATAAATGCCATCCTATGCCATCCTACTGTTGGTTTACCTTGTATCTTGCTCTTGTATCTGACAAAGACAATGAATCACATTAGGGATTTTTACATTCTGTTTGGTTTCCTCCAGTGGTGCACTGGATTACAAAGAATTCAGGGGTATTGATTTAGTTTAAAAACTGCTTCAATTTAAAATCAAGCAAAAATAGTACCACACTTCTCTACTCTCCTTATATTTTTAAAAAAGTTTGAGCTATCCAAAACATACACTATCACATGTTGACACATTATTAGTTTTCATGATTGCCTCTGGTTTTATTAGCACAAAATATATTCTGCATTTAGAGAAACACAGTGATCTAGCAAATGATGTCAAACTGAATTGAACTGAAGCCCATCTATACTAGAGCACTGCAGTGCTAGCAGCCCATATCTTACCTCCATGCCATTAAAAATTCTACCTTCAAGCACCTGGCATTATGCTTAGCAGAATTTTCAGTCTTCATTTACATTTTGTCTGGTTTGTGTGATACAGACTTAGGTAGTAAACAATCAACTATCACCCCAGTAGCAGAAGAATGCTGCCATGCTACCATTTTTGGTACAAATTAGGAGAGAAAAAGTCAACAGATAAAAGATAAGATGTAATCCATAAGAGGCAGAATGTAATTAGCTTTGGAAAAGCAATATACTTTTTGGGGGTAAACAGTTTTAACAGTTTTTAAACAGTTAAAAAATGGAGCAATGCCAAAATGATCAATTCCAATGCTTTTTTATTTTAGTCAAAGAAAAATACTGGTAAACTTCCAAGAAAAACAAACCAAAGGGATATGATAAACAGTCATACTCTAAGATGCTTACTCTTTCCAACTTTTACATGACCTTAGGTCCACTTCCATGAATTTACTGCTTATTTATTATATGCTAAGGGGGAAAATAATGATTCTGGTATTAATGTTCAGAGCAAAAAGCTGTAATGTCTCTCTCATCTGTCTGGACATACCTTACAAAAATTCATTATCCCATTACACACATAACTCCACTATAATCTCAGATACTTTGCCTTGAGCATCTATTGTTTTCCTGGTGATTTCTGTTTCATAAACTAACAATAATTCTTAAAAAATATTTATTATTTATTAATGAATTCATTTAATCCTTTATTAATTAAAGACACTCCTTTGTTCATATTTCTGTGTAATCTAACTGATAGCAAAGCCAATTTATCAAAATAAGAGAAAAAGTTATAAAGCTCATAGACTGCATTTAGTATAGGTGTTTCAAATACAGCTGGTCCTTTTGATGCCAACATTCTGGCACCTTTATAATCCATTATTAATCATGTGCATTTAATATCAGTAGAATTTCAGTTTCCAAAGGAACATAAATAATAACCATTTTGCATAGAAATCCTATTTTACAAGACACTTAGAAGCAATGTGAGATGAGATCATAAAAATTATTAATCAGAAACCATGTTCAATTTAGTGTTCTTCCAATGAGCAATTGAAATTAAATTATAGTCAGTCATATTCTACATGGTAACAGAACTGCACTTATTATAACTAAAAAACAGTAGCAAAATGAAACACATTCTTCACACAAATGAATCGCCCATCTTTAACCTCTGCATTTTGAACCCTGTGTCTATCACAGGAAATGTAAGTCTAAGACTTTTCCCTATGAGGTATAAAAATCCAGCTTCTAAAAAGGTTCTAGATTAGAAACTAAATTCTTTCTGTTCAGTTCTCAGCCCGGAGAGGAAATTATTTTACACAGTATCTCAGCAATTGCATGCATGCAGAAGGCAAGAGCTGTGTCCTTTTCTTCATTTAATACAAGGTGACAATGAAGGAAACATTCCCAATAGGGTAACGAGTTTTTAAAAGTCAGACAAAATTTCTCTCCAATATAGACAGGAAAACCAGAACAGAAATGAATCTACATGAAAGGTTTTTTTTCTGAGAAGACTTATATAATAAATCTTGAGGAACCCTATAAGCTAGGACTTATGATGACTCTGTTGTTCTCAAGATTTGAGCTATCAGTGGTGCATAGACTAATATTAAAATAAGAAATATATAAAGTTTAAAGAAAGTTAAGAATTAAAACTGAAGTAGCCCTTTGGGGACTGATGTATATAAAAGCACTTGAGAGAAAACAGATTGTAAAACTTATTATTCAAGCAAGAAAAAAAAAACTTTTTTAAACATAAAAATCATAAAAATAACAAACACAACAACCACCCCACCCCCCCACAGGCAATTATTGTAGCAGTGTGCAAATGCCATGAGAAAGCTATTCCTGCTTTGAAGTTCAGAGTTTATTTCAGTCAGCCCTTCTCTGAGCTTCAGATTGGACCAGAATAGGACCACAAAAACATCACATCTATTACAGGATGTTAAGATACTCAAAGTTTTATGGTCCTACCCAGGTGATTATAGAAGACATTAACTTTCCTTCAGCCAACAATTTATTATCAAATTGGGATGTTCTATTCTGCTTCAACCTGCAGCAACAACTTCTGTATGTTTTATATGCACCTGTCCTGAACGGAACAGATATGATGCAACAGACCCCTCCAGAGTGAATCACTAGGTATAAGACTTCCTTTTGAGCTATTATACATCAGTCTTTATTTGGGTCTAGGTTTTTTGTGAGGGGCAAGGCAGAGGGAAAGCAGCATTTCAGATTTTTATACCATTTTTGCAATTTTTTTTTGGTAATGCTGTACAATATTTCAAGTAATGTCAAGCAAGACATGACTCGGAGATCCTTAATGGCCTAAATGGTTTCAGTACAATGGCTTCTCAGTGAAGGAAGTTAAAACAACTTGGCTGTGTCAGTCAAATGATTCCTTCACATGTGAAGATACTAAATAGACTACAGCTTTTGAGCTGGAAAAAGATATGACTGAGGGGATGTAGAATAGCAGCTCTAAAAATTTAAATAGCTTGGAAAAGGTGAATAGGAAATTATTATTCACAATTCAAGTACTAGACAGAGCCAAATTATATTATCAGATTGTAGTTTAAAAAAAGCACTTCTCCACACAAAGGGCACTAAAGTATGTATTTCACCTCCAAAAAATGAGAAGAAATCTAAAGATCTGCCTTCGAGAAAGGCACATTCACAAAGGTTACTTCCACCTCTTAAGCATCTCCTGGCTCCAGGAGTTTGAAACTGTAAAACTCCAGTTCCTGAGAGCAGCTCTCTGCATGCCCACTGTCTTTGCTCTGAACCATCTATTACCGGCCACTTTTACACAGAAGCCTGGATGGGCCATTGCTCTGACTCAGAATAGCAGAGGGTAAATTTTTAATTAAGGTGTTGAGCTCCTTTACAAGGATACCTGTGTGCTAGGCAGATGAGGGAGAAGCAGCCCAGTGTGCTCCAGCAGGGCTCTCTCTGGGCACTCAGAACCTGCAGCTGAGTTAGTTACAGGCATGAAGAATGAACAGGAACTGTATTTTTCTTCAGACTATTGTCAAGTGAGTGTCTTTAAGGAAACTTGTCTTTCTGCTGCTTGCAATAAACTCATTGTGAGGGTGAAAAGAGGATGCCTCATTCCATGTTTCTGGATCAGATTCCCACTACTCACATGTGGAAGGAAAGGAAAGGAAGCACACCTAGCACCAGCTTAGTACTTGCTGCTGAGCCTGGGGAGTTTGCAGCACTGGGCAACAGATGACATCCCTGATTTGCACACTGTCAAGATTCACACCCATCATTTTCATTGATCAAACCATCAGAAATGTATAACAAGTTTTTTAATTGGGAAAGAGGAAAGGAAGAAGAAATTAGTATGCTTGACCACTGGATTCCTGATATCATGAATTACATGATCACATAAGTTATTTAAAAGGACTGCTACATCTAAAATATGGCTGCTGCTGAATGATAGCATGAGGCTGAATCCAGGAACATCAGATGAATACAGAGCAATTCTGACAGAAGAGACAGAAGACAGATATCACAGTGTGCAAACGCAGCCCTGCCATCTCGTGACTCCAACCATGCAGCAGCCCAGGACACTCAGCAGCTCTACTCTGCAGCTTTGAAATTCTGCATCTGTGCAGGACAATTTTGATGCACCAGTCCTGTGCCAGCTAAATCCACATCCAGAAATAAGCCTTTTGCCTGAATAAATCTGCCAGGCACTCACCATCAGATCCTGCTTAACACATTTTAAAAGGGACTTTCATTCCAGCATTGTGGCTATACTTGCCTTTTTGTTAGTGCACGGTCACACTATCCCTCTTCTTTTTCTTGAGCACCTTTTCTCTGCAAGAGGCATTCACATGCTCAGATGCTATACCACAGTCTTACTACTCCAGACATCCTGTGGCAAGGCTGATAAACCCTGCTGAACCAGCCTTTCCTTGGTGGGTGGTGTTCTCCAGGGGAGGAAATGGCACAAGCTGGTTGAGACACCTCAACGCTACAAACACCAGTCCTCAGCTGGCACATTTTATCAAGGACAAAAGGTCTGAGATTATTACATGACTAAATTGCTTTCAGTAGATTAAAAACCTTAGAACAGAAGAACTTTAGTGTAAGGGATGTGCCACACTTAGGGATGAAAGCCTACCTCTAAAGTGTATTTTGAATTCTATTCTTTGTTCCAATTGAAATCTTAATCTTGATTTTTTTTCTTTCTTGTTTTTGAACACAAGCTTAAAGGAAAAGCAGAAAGGTCATATGAAAAAGCTCAGAAAGAAATACTCTTAAATATATCAGAATCATGGGGATATATGAAGATGAAAAGTATTACATTTGAGGAATAAGTAGAACTTTACATGTATTTTAAAAGATGGTATTGGCAAAGAACATAAAATAATGTATCATATATGATACAACTATATATAAAATTATGAACATACATTGCATGTACAATGCATATGTGTATATTTATTACACATTAGTTACTTTATATTTACTTTATATTGATTCTAACAAATTTTATAAGCCTGTTACTGTTACATTTTTTCAACATATGACAAAACACTGTAAGCCTTTGAAAACTCTTATGCACTTTACACCAAATAACCAACCCTAGAACATTACATCTCACCAAAGTTTGTCCAGCATAGCAAGGAACACCTACAAGCATACGGACTTCATTTTAAATCTTAACCTGCTTTTGTTCAGATGTCTTTATATGTGTTCATGGCACCACTTTACCATCTTGGTAAAGCTCCCTTGGAAATTAAGCTTACAGTCACCTGAGGAATGCAGTAGGGTAGGACCAATCTGATGGGTATAGTAAATTACCTCATACTTAAGAGATTGAACTTCAGTACCTCTAAATGATAAACATTTCAGAAAAATTTCCTTCATTTCCGTTTTTGCCTTAATTTCCTTGCTGTAAAATGCACAGGACACTTACCAACTATCCATGAAGTAAATGACTGCATACAAGCTCTTTAACTTGGTGTCTTAACACACCCGACATGGGTAAAAAAACCTTAGATGTTATATTCTAAATCTGTACTTCTGCCTTTTCCTAACTAACAAACAGGTTTAGCTCAAGAAGCCTCATGCCATTGTCTTTTTATTGCAATGCAAAGAAGAATAAAAAAATATGTGCAAAGAGATAATGCTCATGATAGTTTAAACCTACACAATGCTTATAGATGAGAGGAAAACTGCACTAATGTTTTGTAAGACCAAGGCTCATGTAGATCAATTTCCTGAACAAGTAATACTCACTTTTATCAGAAAAACATTTGAATCCTTGACAACATATGAACCCCCTTCTGGAGATACTGCTTTATGTGCATGGTCACCATTACCACTCCACAGCTAGACCAATATTCTAATGCTGTCTTTGTTAGGAGAACTAAATGTTTATTGCAAAAGAGGATATAAACTGCCTGCCCTCCCTGACATTTATTGAACCAATGCTCAACATTAAATTTCCTCTCTGGCATCCAAGAGTGAGATAAATAGGGATTTAAATGGCAGCAGAGCAGCTGAGAAACAGTGGATTTTTATTTATGCATGCATTCTCCTCTAGCTAAGAATAAAGGTGTACCAGAAAACAACATGCACAATGAAAAGTTAACATTGCCATTAAACTATAGGATTTCCAAAAGAGGGATAAATCAGTCCCTGAAAAGCTGAACCTCACTTGATAACCCCCAATAAAATTTGCCTAGTACACACCTGTTAAATAATAGAGTTTCATTTAACAATTTAAATATTGCTAAATTTCATTTAGCAATAAAGTAGTGGTGTTGGTAGAGCCATCTTCAGAGAAATGTGAAGGAGCAATTCAGAAAGATAAACACATCTTATATTTATCTCAGTGTCAGAGAAATAACTCTGGCCCCTGAATTATTAAGTCCATTTTTCTCAACTCCTGTCTCTGCATCAGCAACCATCAGAGCTTTCATCGACACAAACCTCTCTTTTGTTTTGATCAGGACTGATCACATTCTCTTGAAATCCACTCACAGAAACCTGGTGTCCTGAGGAGTTTCTGCTCCCCATGAAGAAATACACCCTAGAGGCCTATTCTTGTAGAGCATAGCCCTTTTTTAATATATAAATAATATTTTGATAGATTTGTTACACTGGAGTTGTGTTGAATTTGGTTATTTAAAAATATATATAAATTAAAGAGTAAGGATAATCAATCAAGACTGAGGCAATAGTCAATTAACAATAAAACACACTGCATAATGTGAACACATATAGGTAACTACAGTGTTTTTAAAACATATCAAAGGATCTTAGTCTCATTTACAGCAAGAACTAACTGACCAACTAAAAGACATTTCTTTCTGATGGGTACCTGAGTTCAAGACATGAATATTTTAAATCTATCTGCCACACATACTGAAATGAAAGATTTACTCTCTGGTTTTGCATTCATGGAGAATAATAATGTTATCCTTGTTTTCCATTTATAGCTTTGCCAAAAGATACTTCTCTTTCAGATCCTGATACAAATATGTGATGATAGGTATGTGCCTCCAATCAGAAGACTGATTATAAAAGAATGTGAAGCTCTGGGAAAAATAATGTGTTTTAAGAGTCGCTGTTATCCAAAGAATCTCCAGACTATCATAATAATTTGTCATTTTACAGAATATTTCTAAGCTTCAAATCTGTAGGGGAAAAAAAGAATAATAGGGGAAGATACAAACTTCTCAGCCTTCTCAGACATGACAAACTACACCATTAGACTGCTCCCACTGAAGTCAACCCAGTTCTACTGCAGTCCACATTGCAGACCCTACTGCTCCTTCAGTGTGTCCATCCTCACAGGCTCTTCAAAATAGGGACCACCTGGCCTTACTCCTGGCACACCACAGTGATAGTGAAGTGCAGACACATTAACAGCTTAAGGCCAGTGACTGGTTTGCTCTCTGCCTCAGACAGCTTCTCAAAACTCCCTGCCATCACTCCAACCTGAAAAACTGGCAGGGTATGACTGTGGCTGAGTAAGGAAGAAGGGGGAGGACATAGGTCTTCTGTTGTCCACACCTGAGAACAAGGGTGGTCCAAGTCAGCCTGAGTTACATATCTGATATATGCTCAAAGACCAGACTGGGAAGTATCTGGAATCAGAAATGAGACATCTCTCTGCTGGTGCTGTGTTCTGTCTGGTTTTAACTGTGAAGGAGTTGGGAAGAAAAAGAAAAAAAAAAAAGGTCAATATTCTAAACTTTTTAGCCAAGGATGTTAAAGCTGCCCAAGTAACTCCATCATTTAGTTCAATCAAAATGAAAGGGATGTTGAAGTGCTGTAGTAAACCTAATTATTTCCACTGGATGATTACTTCAATCTTGATTGCTTTGAAGAATCATTGTCTAATTACGTTTGAATTAAAAGGAAATAAAAGTACCTAATACCTCATTTGGATTCAAGTAACATTACCCAACAGAATATGATTGACTTTGAGTCAGATTTTCTAAAAATAGTAAATATTTCTGAGTTGCTGATACACATAAAACAAATAGGGATCCCTGCTTACTATCTTCAGAGGTCCCTTCCAACCCCTGATGTTCTGTGACTCTGTGATTCCTTCAAATGTTTTTCAAGAGTAGCTGATATGCACTATAATTCTCATGCTCTGTATTCTTTTATAGATTATGCCTGTTTAAAAAGTATTTCGTAACAAGACAAGCATTTTACAGGTTATTTGCTAGGGAGCCTGCATTTCCCATTGAATAGCAGTGGTCAATAATCAACTCAGAACAGTGCTACTGTTAATTTTTTTGACTGTAAAGCATTCATCCAAGATAAAGAAGTTACTCAAGCAGGCTTTCTAGCGAACAAAGCCTTTAACTTTCTTCTAGTGAAGAATGGAAAACAATGGAGGACAAACAAAAAGCTGCAGTTATTTTATTACTATTATTACAGTATTAGTCAATTAAAGATAAAATCTAATTTGAAAATCCTAATTCTAAAAGTAGCTCTAAGTGACCCATATTTAAAGGGTCTGCTTTGCCTGAATTGCCCTTCAATCACATCCCTGGATTCTTCCATTACGAGATGCTCACTGACTTGTAATTAGCACCTCTCCAGTGGTGGTAATTCATTTGAGGTAGAAAAGCATTTTTATGTTTTCAAAACACAACCAGGTCACAAGCTAGTTAAGTATCTTGAGATGGTGTCTTATTATTTTCAGTATATTCTGTACCTGAGCTATATTTGGCTAAAGCCAACAGAAAAGTCCATTTCAGCAACACTAATGAGTTTGCATCAAATACTTTAAAATTTTTTTCAGATATAGACTATCATAACTAAAGCCACTTAATAATATTTCTCAAGTGAAACTGAATCTTGATGAAAATTAAAGAAATAGCAGTGTTTGTACAGTTAGATGAGATTTACTCAGATTTTGACACATTCTGTATTTTCAATATGCTGTACTAATCAATACAAGCTAATGAGTACAGTGAAAAGAGCCAAGTTTACCTGGGGAGAAGCACTTCTTCTCTTGCTACCATTTATTTTAAAAAATCAGTCTGTAAAAAAAATGCACAAAACCAAACATGCTTGGAGCTTTGTAAATATTGAGATGGAATTGAAAAAGCAGAGATATTATTGTCATTCCACATATGATGATGAATGAAGCTATTAAAGATGCTTTTGTCTAAATAAAAGAAGCTATCCAATGGGCATTCAAAGTTATTACTCATAACACAAGCAAACATTTTCTATTTTCCCCAACTAATAATAAACAGAATTCACATAATTTGCATTTAGAGCCATGGCTGTTATTTGTTGAAATGTCTAAAAGGCAAAAATAAGTCTAATGCTTTTTATTTCTGTGCTTGTCAATATTTTTTACCAGAAAGGGTTCTGAGTCAGAACTAGTGCAAAGTCAGAACACATGCAAAAAAACCAACCAACAAACAAACAAACAAAAAAACCCCATAAAACAAACAAAAACCTCAACCTCAAACAAACACAAAAAACTTCCCCCTCTAAAAAAACCCAAAAGAAACCACACAAATAACCTCACTCAAGCCAAAATATACAAGGGATCAAATTCAGACATCCAAGATGAAAGTAGAAAGCTTTACACAGCACTCCTAGTCAGTGAAGTTAATAGGACAGGGTAGTTATTATTTGAAATCAATTTGATGTATTTATAATCTTCATAATGGAGTAATAAGAGGAGGCCTAAGTTACAAAATTTGACAACTTCTTGAAAAATGTGGTGTATACATTAGAAATACGAGTTAGAGCTCAAAGAGAAAAGTGTGAGCAGATAGGAGAATCAGTTCTGCAGTGTGTTAAAAATAGCCAGGTGGAACGTGCCAGATACTTAATATATCCTTTCTCATCTGATGCATGTTCCCTCAGCAGTCACTGCAAACCTCCCTCTACTACATATTTACAACAGTGTTGATTTTCTCCAGGACTTATATCTTATCCATATTCCCTGCTACACCACAAATAAAAATCCTAAGCCAAGGAGAGTTACAAAATGAAGACAGGCAATCCCAGCACTGCATTATGCTCCTCAGACTTTCACTGAAAATCCACAAAACTTACTGGCTTTTCTTAGTAATTTAAAAGCTTCCTATTGTTATTCTGAAGTTTCTTTCCAAATTCCCTTTTAAATCTCCATGATTTCTTCAAAGCATAACTTTTCCCCTTTATATCAAGGTGTGTAGATGGATAAACCTGACATAGATACATCACATCTCTAACTGACTGCTGTGCTGCAGGCATTGCTCTGCTCCACTTCAGAGTGCAATCAAGGCAGTCTATTTAGATACAGGAATGTGTTTTATATTATGGGCACTAATTTAGACAAAAAGACACCTCTTATATATACACTTTACAATCATGCATCTATCAAAGTCCTGTAAACATCACCTTCCAACAAAAACTATGAATTTAAACCCTAGTATTTCTATTATATAACTGTTTAAGTCAAATCTTCCTGCATGTAACTTTGGGGTTTTTTTAAGATTTATAATAGACCTATGTGAACACTGATCTCCTAGAAGACATTCTACTAAACTCCTCCTAGTTTAACCTGTTTGTCATGTTCTTCAGCTTTCAGCTAAAGTTTACTTCTTCCATAACCCACTACGAATTCCTGTAGCAATTAAAGTTATGGAAAAAAATCCACATTGGCTACAAGATGCACATATATTTTGCCACAGACAGGCCATGTATATATCACATTCCAAAATATTTGCATATAAATTAAATTTTTGAAGAAACAGCCTTTTACTGATGGTGAAATTTAAAAGTTGTCTGTTTCTTTTAAGCCAAAATGATAATTGCCCACCACTGCTGCTACTGCACAAATCATTTAACAGTTTGTTAATTTTTTTAATCTTCATCACAGAAGGTCCTTTCATTAAAATGCAGGCAATTAAAATAGTTTATTGGAGAAAGCTACTATATACCCTGGTGGGAAGCTGCTGATTTTTTACATTTGTTTATTCTGCAAAAATTAAATACTTAGTGCTAAAATCACAAAGGTGACTTGGAGACCTAAATATACCTTTAGCTGCTGAGATCTGACAACTAGAAACGTTCACATTCACAAGCCTTCATCATCAGAAAACTCAGGAGACCTTCCTTGATTACAAAAGATGGAAATTTAAGCCTCTAGAGAAACTTCCAGCTAAGAACCACATTTTTTAGATTATTAGTGTTAGTTGCTATTACGGAGAAATTGTTTTGGTGTGCTTCCCAGCTGGTCCAGGTACCACAGCAATTGAGCACCACCAGAAGCAGAATATGTTGAAAGACTCAGCTACTCTGCTGTAAAACGAGGCAAGAGATCAGCTAGGCAGAGAGAGCACAACTGCCCAGGGTCATGGCACCAGGAGAGGAAGCATCCCAGAAAGAAACAGGAGAAAGTGTCAAAAAATGGTAGAATTAGTACTAATTAATCTGTCTGGGTCTGAGAGCATTCAAAAAAAAATAAAAATAACATGGTACTGTATTTGTGCTATAGAAGAGAGAGAACTCATCAGGAGGGACTGGTGATGCAGTTCAGACCTACAGCTAAATCCCAGTCAACAGGAGTAGAATATTCTGCAAACACATCACATAGCTTGGCTCACAAGATTTTTTTTAAATGTCTTGATCCATGTTAAGAGCAAATGTTCGTTACCCTTTTTTTAAGTAGTTGGTGATTACAGAAGGCACTTTTCAAACTGCTGATTTCTAAATCTGTGAACAGATGCAAAATGCTGCCAGTGCAATATTATTTCTTCTGCCCTAATCTACAAACATTCAGATTTTTATTAACAAGGTGATTGTTCTCAAAAGGCTGCTGATCGCTTCCAGAGATTTACATAACTGATTAAATAAATCTCTAAGTTTCCAGCTTCCTCCAGTTTCATATCAACCACATTCTTCATCAATGTTCTTTAAGACAAATAATGAAGATAAAAACTATACAGGAATCCTCTAACTCTTATCCTCTACTAAACAGAGAGACAATTATCTTAACTTCAGTGGAACTGAAGCATTTTGCAGCGAGCATTTTAACAGGAGAAAAGCCTTGCCAGTTAAAATCTCCTACAGGAGACTGATTTCTGCAAAAATGTTCTGGGCATGATTGAACCAAAAGCAACATCTGAAATACTTCTATGCATCAGCTTGACTTTCAAAGCTGTCAATTCTGCATTGCAACTGTAAGATTTAGAGTCTGTGATGGTGAAAAAATCAATATGAAATTACAAACAGTCACTACTTGTACACATACACACCCCTATAGATGAACCTCTAAGTTTACACACTGACAAGTGTGAAGTGGAGCTCTTTCACAAGTTATTTCCCATCAACCATGATGCTCACAAGATGAAACAAGTTCACCAAAGCAATCAGGAAATGAAACAGTGTTTTTGTACATACTCTTTTCTACCTGAATGAATGTAACAGATTATATTTTGCAATTAGTCACTACCAATGAATATCACTATATTATAAGAAGCTATGCAGTGCTGTTTGAGAAACAGTACCCACAACGTTTTGCTTTAAGAGCATATTTTCCCATGACAAACACTCCTAAACTAAAAAACAGACAGGATGTAATTCAGGACCTTGATGTTGTAATTGTTATCCCAGCACCACATTGGACAACATTAAATTAAAATTACTACAGAATATTAAGGAGAGATTTGAGCTTGCAACAGTTGATACGGAGGCAGCAACAGTTTATATTGATTCACATGAAGCAAAGCTTTAATGGCTTTAGGAAACACCAAGTAACAGTTCAGTTACCAAAACACTGTTTTCCTTTTCCAGTACTGAAAATTACCAGCATTAAGGTTCTCTGGAGACTTTTGATAGAAGTCTGCCTAGGAAGCTGGGTCTTCTTGGGAATTTTTGTAAGTGATCAATGTTTCACAATGAATTTCAAGTCCTCATTAAAATTCTATTAGCTACTAAAAAGTGAAAATTCCCCAAATAATGGATGGGAGAGGGAAAACTACCTTTATTTAAGATATTATTCTTAGTTACATCCTTTCTGGAAAGTTTTAACATAGAAACTCTAACATGCACAAGTGAGTTTGTTCTAAATCTCTCTTGATTTGGAAAAGCATTCCTAAATACAAAGTCCAATTCTGCTCCACTGCACAACCAAAGCACACAAACATTTTCCCCAGTTTACATTCAGATCCAGTTCCCACATTATGAAGCAGGAAAAGTCTCTGAGCATCATGGGAAATTTCTGTCCCCAGGTAGAAAGGCAACCCCAGTCTTTTGCCCTAGATTAGTTTCTTATCCAACACATAAAATATGTCAGATTTTGAAAATAATCTGCTTTTACATCAGTTTCTCTTAAATATATTGGAATTTTAGCCACAATCCATCAGGTTTTGATTTAACCAGCACCTCTACCAGTTGAATTCTCATTTACTTAAATTGAGAAGCATTATTTGTTCCCCAGATAACTAAATTATCCAGGTATCACCAGAATAACTAGCTTTTGGCTTTACTGTTATTTTCGGATTTATAGTAACAGAGCTTGACCCCTTATCACAACTACATAAAGCCAAATGCAACAAATGGAAGTTCTGCAGTAGAAAAGTCTGTAGGTATCAAAAGAAAACATAAGTAGAACAAGCAGTCAAATGAGTCCCTCTTTGTAATTTTTACCTTAAGGCAAAATTCCATGACTTTTGTACTAAATAGTAGTGTAGTGTAGTATCAGCACACAAATGTCCTAAATTAGGCTTTCTTTAAAGTGACCTTCAATAAAGAAGCAAAACTAACCAGAGCTTCTTTCAGGACACCTATTTTAAGAGCCTTTAAAGACAAGTGACATTTATATATTGCATATCAAGTTTGCTTTAGGTGCCTTATTAGCATTTATATCTCAAGCCTTAGCTTAAAGCAACTTCACAATTTCTAGATCCGTTTCCTAAAACTTTTGTGCAAATTTATCAGCAAACCAGGCAAATTCATGTAGATAGCTGTGACATTTGATCACTACTACAGTGGCTCTTGAGAGAGATTAAACTGTGAGTTTCTAAACAGCCCCTATTTAACTTTTTTTAAGGAAAAAAAATACACAGCCAACCTGCCCTAAAATCACCACAGGAATCATCTGAATTGTGTTTAAATGTCACCACATGAGTGTTTCTTCTTTATCAATGGCCATGATCATTTATTTTTCTACAGATGAACTACAGTAAATTCTGCTGACAAAAGATTGTTAGGGAACATCAACAATCCAATGGTGTAACACAAACTCATGAGGTAAATACTGCTACAGAAGCTCAGTAGGTTATTAGGGTTGAGACATTCCAGGTTTTGAAAGTGAACACATCTTCATACTTGTACATAAAACCAGACTTGAAGAGAGAGAACTGCAACAGGGAGTTTAACAGTACAGTAAAAGGTAAAAATGCAAACAAAAAAAGGTCTATATACTCTGAAGTCTATCAATACTGGAATTGTTTCAAGGACACTTTTAGCAAATCTTTCTTTAATGCAGCATCATGAGTTACAAATGGAATGGGCTACCATTATCCAAACTATTTCTTTCAAGCTAGCTCTCAAGGGAGAACAAGAAAAGCAAGTTAGATATTCAGTGTCTTAAATGAGTCAATTTTTAGATGTGTGCTGATAACATATGAAGTCTGAAGTACATACCACAGATGGAATATGATTTGTCCCAAATCACTGAATTTCAAGATTGAAAAACTCCATTATCCTATTTCATCTAGCACTCTGCACTGTACAACTTTAACTCCACAGACCATTTTCTAGTGTTTTGTCAATTCTAGTCATAAAAGTCTCAAGTGAACAGCTTTCTAATATTACCCTACAGTGCCTGTTTCACAGCCTAATGTGTCTCTGCCATAAAGTTTCTTTGACATACAGTTTAATTTCTCCCTTGCTTGTTTTTATCCTATGGGGACAGCTCTGTGACCTCAACATAGCTCTGCATGTGCTTACATTTCAACATTAGGATCCTGGCTCAGAAGACCTTTGCATATGCAACACAGCAAAGTAATAGAACAAAGCTAGGTGGGGGTGGGGGGGAAGACTGCACTACTAAACATCAGTTCACCAGCAGAGACATTCACCAGTTCAAGTACATAAAGAGAGGAAAATGCTTCTGCATTTAGCCTCAAAGAGTGAAATCCATTTTTTTCCATCTAAAGACAGTAACAGTTTTACTTCATTCCATCAAACAAAAGAATTCATGGAATCCAAAGAATCCATTTTTCCATTTAATGGAAAAATTATTATTAATGGAAAAAATCTTTTCCATTTAATGGAAAAATTATTTAATTTCTGGTTTATTTCCCTTTGTAAAACATAAATAATGCTTCCTTAACTAGAGATTGCTATTTGTTTAGATTCACTAGCTATCCATAAGAATAAAAATGATACAAAGAAATAATATCATCTCTGCATTTCTGTGAGTGATTGCAATGCACGTGAAATCCTGGACTGCAATTTTACTGGCTCTGTTCCACACTTACACTCTGTTCACACAAACCCATCATCTATTTGATTATTTATTTATTCATTTTCCTAACAAAGTTTTAGCTTTCCTTTAATTATTATTAATTTTAGCAGGACTTGCTGATTAATTTTATTTGTTGCCATTTAATTAATACTGAATGTTGAGCAGCAGATGTGAAGGGAGAAAAGAAGGTATTAGAGAAAGCCATAATGGTAAAGATATATTGCAAGTGCATTTCAGACTTCTTAATTGACATTACAGAGAGGGAATCTGTAAAACACACAAATATTATCTTGTGTGCTTAGATGGAAAAGTCAACAGGTTGCTTGGTTAATTTTTTTATACAATTTTAGATATGAATAATCATAAGAAAGTTATTTTAAGAATGCCTCCTGTCTTTAAAAAAGGTTTTTTTAGGGTATTTGGAACTTGTTCTCTGTTTCTGGAAAAACAATGTAAATATTGTCTGAAAACAAATTAGCCACAAATGTTCCTAAGTTTGGACTGAATATTAGAGCCATGAGTAATACTCTGGCTGTACAACCAGCCCCTCTTTGGATAACCTACAGTCACATTAACTTCAGTTTGGAATCCAAACCTTTCAACTTCAGAACAAGTGATTGACTGCAGCTGTTTATTCTTAACACCAACTTATCTTTGTGAAATGCTCAGGAGCATTTTCCACTAGAGCAGAAAGATGCAAAATTGATTTATTAAATAAGGCATTTCCTGGGACCAGACAAACACGTTGAAATGTAGAGAGCTCCAGAAAATGGGTGTCATCGCTCTACCTAGGCACACTTAAGTTAGCAAAGCTAAATCTAACCTTGTGTTAAGATACAATCATACAGGAATAAGTGAAGTGGAAGGTTCATGTTCAGTGAGCTGAGCCCAGATCATAAAAACACAAGCTTAAAATCACTTATAATGCATTACAATGATTACTGATTTTTGCTCTTTGTTATCTTGCAGCAGCCCTGACAAACCACCATTAAACAATTACTTTTGAAGAATGCAGTTAAAATTACTTGCTACATTCTGGGGGTTAATTTTGATTCTTAGTGAACAGTTTCATAACATTTCTGAACACCATTCTTAGTCTCACCAATTTTCTATCATTTCCATTGTTAGAAAATAAATGACAATTATCAAATCAACTAACCCACATAAATTAAAAAGTATTGTCATTAAAACTTTTTTGAACAGCTCAAACTGCCTCTCTCAGTCTTCAAACACTCAAAACTTAATAAAATTATGAAAATTAGACAGAAAACATGGATATTTTAACTCTCCCTTTGTCAGTGGCTACAAGTTTTCCATTCTTGCTGGCATGATTTGGATAATTTATTTTTTGGCTTAATAGACTTCCCTATATATTTTATAGACTCTTAGCTAACACTCTTGAAAACCTTTCCCTATTCCCATCCCTTTGATCTACCAAACATAAATGTTGTGCTAAGTCTCAGGGCTAAAACATCTAAATTGCATTTCAAATTCAACAGTCTGCAGTATATGTAATTGAATACAAATAGTTCTACAAGCCCAATATAAACACCCCATGGAGCCAGGAAAAGGGATGTCTTCTATACTTATTTAGAATTATTTTGCATAAAAATATTTACTTTTTTAATAACCACTGGTGCCCTTTGCATAGTCCCATTAACCAGCAACTTGTTATATGCTGACTTAGCCTTTGGCACCATAATTTCACAGTAGCAGTATGTGAAAGATTACTTAATGGCACCACTTGGAGTTACAAAAAGGAAGGTTGGACAGATCATTATTTATGAAAGACAGCACTGTATTCAACCATTGGCTCAGTGTCTTTAACAACCGTGCAGAAATGGATGAAGGCACAACAGAGATGTCTTTGAAAACACTTAAGCTCAGTAGGGGAGAAGCTGGAGGAAAAAGCACACAAAGCTGAGAAGGATCACAGAATCTTCACTCTGTATTTTTTTCTAAATCATTTTCATAGGATGCCAACCTTTTTCCATTTCCTGGATGGTATTAAAAGCACATGATTAACACCTGAATTAGTACTATTTACAAGCTAAATTTTCTTTTTTTTTTTTGTAGACATTAACATACATTCAAACATTTAAAAGCAATAATAAAGAAAAGGTTATTTTAAAGATCAAAGTGTTAAGGAACCATATTAAGGAAAATCCAAAAAACTCAGCCAAACATACTGATTTTACTGAACTCCTTAAAGGTACTCATAGCATTATTCTGATTTTATTTTCGTCAGAAAAGCCTGTGTCTGAATGCTTATTGTCGTCCACAGATAGAACTGAAGCTGTGAATCTTTCTGACTGGCTACTTAGGTTACTTATAGGCAAAATTTGTCTTAAAAGTTTGCAGAAAACCCATTCAAACACTTGAAAACATCAAAGCATGGGCAATTTTGGTTTTACTTTGGATGAAAGGAGAAGCGGGAATGGAAGAAGAGGCTTGTTTTCTTCTGTACTTTTCCTTTCAGATTTATCATTAATTTAACAGTATCAGGAGAGTGAAAAAGAAAATGCACCAAATACACAAACCCAGCAATTCCCAAAAGGTTAAAGACTGCTGAACAAGCGAGGCTCAAAGCCATCCATTACAGGAGAGACTGTTTCCTCAACTGCACAGTTTATTGCAAACCAGTGTCATCACACTATATAAATACAATGGGATGGACACAACTTTTGGGCATTTGGTGACAGACTGTAGGTTGTGCTTCTCCTGTGACACGATGCTGATGGTTGCACATCAGATCTGGTGAAAGCTGAACAAGAGATGCTCAACAAAGCTCGTCTCTTCCAGCTATTACAAATAAATATCCATCAGTTTCCAAAAGTGGAAACCATCCAATCCCTAGCAAATTCTAAGATTTGTTCTTCCATTATGTAGATGTGGATTAAGTTCAGTTATTATTTTGATTTACTCTGTTCAGCCAAGCCTGTCAAACATACTTGAACCCTTCTAGGAATATTACCTAAATAGGTATTATTCATACTATGCATACTCTACTGGAGTTCTGATTAGTCAGATTCAAATTGTAAACAATACAAGTTAATTTCATTTCTTTAGCTCAGATTCCTTTAGTGTTGGAGAATTTTATTCAGCAATCACTTCAACTGACAATATTTTCTGATTGACAGAACATTTTGAAAAGATAGTTTAAATTTTTCAAAAGTGTGAAATTGTGTAATTCCTTAAATAAAACATAATGCTGAAAGTATTAACTCCCATAGGAAAATATACACATTTACTTTTGTTGGATTATACATGGAACTGGTCAGCCCTTTGCAAAATAATTTTCCAGTAGAAGATGCTATTGCAGTGAAACCTTTCAACTTTAATGATTATTTAAAAGCTAGCATGTTCCCTTACAGTATGTGTTCTCAGATCAGACTACTAAAATATCTTAGATGTGAAGCATGAAGCCACACATCTGAAAAAATATACAAAACGCCACATTTTAAGATATGGACAAAGGTGCCTGCTGCTGCTTCGGATCCTCTTCCCCCATCAGGTGCTCTGAGAAGCACAGAACGTGCTTCTGTGTCACACAGCACAGTGGCAGCTGAGGAGCTGTGCAGATTTCTTGGGGATTGACTGTACTTGCCCCTGCAAATTCTTTTTTTTTTTTTTTTTTAAAGTTTGGGAAAAAAAAAGGAAGTTTTTTCAATTTAATGTGAAGTTTGGAAAACGATCATACTTTGTAAATAAGTAAATAAAAATACAAGACCAGAAAGCAGAAAGCTCTTATGATTTGACTATCAATAATGAAACTTCAGCATTACTGATTTAATCCCTGCCCACTGGAGTTTGGTAACACAAAATCATTTGCAGTGGTGTTCCTTTCTGAAGACTGGACACAGGTATGCTAAGCTGTCAGCATTACATTCAAATCAGGTAAATTCCTTTTCTTAGTTTCAAGTTTAATGTACAGCTGAAGGTATAAGTCAAGACTCAAAAAAAAAAACCTCTCAGTGGTGGTTCTTAGAGGATCGAGGTAATGTCTTAAAGCAAAACAGATATTAAAAGGAACACAGACCCTGCATCTGCCTTGGAGCAATGAGGCAGAATCATGCTACAAGCACATATTAAGGTCATAGTTAAGGGTAAATGCAAACAGAAAGGAAAAGTATAAACAGACATCTACTGCTCAAAATGAGACTTCCAGAAAAAAACACTACAGAGACTTGAAAGTTAGCCTGGGCTACACATTAGAAGGCAGGTTCACCTGTGAATTATATGCCCCATGTCTTGAACCAAAACCTCAGACTTTGATAGAAGGGGAATGTTGATCCCTGGAGAATGATACAGGAAAGAAGAAAAATTTACAGAAGGCAAAAGGGGTGTTGCAAGTTCTGAAAAAGGGCCAGTAGCACAAGGTGTAACTTAAACCAAGATTGAACATTCTGAATGTAATTACTGTAGATGTGTAACAGAAGTACAGGGCAGTTTCAGAGTGTGAAGGATCAGAGCTAGGTAACAAAACTAAAAGCTGGATGTCAGTCAAGAAATTTGTCACTCAGACCAAAAAAAATTGTCAGTAGGTAAAAGTTTACAGGCTGTGATACCCAAAGGCCATGCTCACACTCATGTTGCTATCTCCATTAGAAACAGGTTTATCTAGCATAGCCCAAAAAAGTAACTTAAGAAAACATTATCTTATGGCCTTGAGACATCAGGTCTTTTTTGTATGTGCCAACATTTTTCTGCCAATAGAAACTGTCATATATTACACGGCATTTTACCTGCTACCACTCTTCCAGTTACACCAGACTATATCAGCTGTTGTCTTTAAAGAATCAGATTTCAAACAGCAGCTAACATACCACTCAGTCTCAATTATTACTGCAAAGTAACACATGGCATTTTGGTTCTTCATAGCTTGACTTAAATGGAAAAAATATAGTTCTTTAACACTCACACAGTAATTTCCATTACACAGGGCTAATTCTATAACCACGGATTGACTCTGCAGCCATGGCATTACTTTTGCACCTTCCTGAGTGCAGTTATATAATTAAAAACTAAATCTCAGATTTTTTTTAACATTATGTGTCATTGATTTAGCTGACCAATGCCATTCTGTCAAATCTCTGAGGAACTCATGAGCAATGGAGAACACCTTAGTTTAGGATGTTTTCAAATTTCATGAAATGAGATAATACAAATGAAGAGTGTATATGTGCCTTCCAACGTCCTGATAAGGTCTAAAAATTCCAGTTATGGCTATCTCATTACACACATTGTTACATTTTCTACAGAAAACAGTGTTGGTAAATTAAAAACCAAATGTGCAATAATTGAGCCTTGCACTCATTCACCTGAGTGCAAAAAGCTAAGTAAGAAGGGGCAATAGATGAAAAACTCACGATATATTCCAGAAGGAAAAACTTGTAGTTAAAATGGTCTATTCTATCATGTAGATGTCACTTTTTAGGCAAAAGTGCAGGAAAAAAGCTTTTTATTATCTAAATTTTTCAAGCACTTTACCTGAAAGCCCAGGTGCCATCTATAATCACAAAACAGCATACACTAAGCAAATTCTTTTGCCAAAACCTCTTACATTCTTTATTACATCATATTAGGAAACTGCTGACTCAACAACTGCTATTTTGCTATAGAAGGGATAAATTCCTAAATATGCACAGGTGTCATAGGGAAAATAGTTGCAAAAGACTTTTCAGTGACAATATACATGAAAAGACAGAAGTAAATGTGTTCTTATTAAATAGAGTTCTGTTCATACTAGGGAAAATGAGCCATGTAAAACATCAGGGTACTGCCTTTTCACAAGCAGGACAAGCCATATGATTGCTTTTAGCATTTTTTCTGCCCTTAACTTGGTTATGTGACCCTGGGAAGTCAGTGTCTGTTCTCTGCACTTCTGTAACAACACTGGGAAATGTTGATGTGAAGTGTTAAACAACTCTAGATCTACAGATAAAAAATCTAGTCCTCAAAAAAGGAATTATTTTTAGGTCCTTCAGCACATGGGCTGAACATTGGGTGATAGCAGTGTGGCAGAGCCAAAAGAGATGCATCTTCACTGATGAGTACCAAAGGGGCTGACTGGCAGAGGTATTCAGGACATGCCAAAACCAGTAGAGAAATTAACACAAGATGCCATGCAAAACAATGGCCTATAACAACAGCAAGGATGAAAACAATTATATATAAACTTAATCAAACTTGGCAAGGTTCTCAAAAAAGAAATGGAGAGAGGAGAACAACGGGTAGGAGTGGAAAAAGAAGATAAAAGATTATTTATCCAGTGCCATGCAGCAGGTCAATAATAGACACAGTCTGGACCTTCTGAATCCCAAATAGCAGCCTATAACATTGCTTACCTCCTTTGCCCCAAAGCCCATTAGTTTTCACAGAGCCAGTAAAACAGCACAAAAACAACAGACATAAAAACAATTTTCCCTCTAATTACTAAAGAGTGTTTTACTAACCATTAAGGCCAATAGGGAAAAACTCACACTTCAACGTGGTCTCTCAAAATACCTCAAAAACCTCACAAGGTTCTTTCTTCCACTGCAATTTAGACATTTTCTATGGAGAGGGAAAAGGCTCTCAGGTATGTCTTGTTTGTGCTTCTTGTGTTCCAGCACCTCCAACACTTACCAGTAATACTTAGGTTTAATTAAAGTATGAAGCTTAATGAATGTTCAGGGAAACGTAATACTTAAATAGTGTCATTCAAGGACAACTTTGTTTTGCAAGGTGGCAATCAGTCTTACTCCAATAAAAACAAAATCAATACAGAGAAACTCAGCAGATCAGACATGGCATTAATAATTGCAACACTAGTGATCCTGTGTTAATCATAAAAAAGAGTTAGCAATTGTCAGCTGCTTTTATGTGAAGGAATCTGGATAAAGACCCCTTTTATACACCTGGATAAAGACATCCCTATATAGCAATACGTTACCTGTTACACTTTTGCAACATAAGAAGCACAGTCACATATCCTTTGTTCTAAACAGTGCAAGAAGAGAAATACAAATGATGTGACAGACTCTCTACCCCCACTTCCCTCATCACTTGATTTGTGATGACGATTTCCTGCAGAAGGGGATAGAAACCTGCCAAATATGTGTATTTGCTGGGGTCATGTTTGAGAGGCTTTGAGCACTTTTTTCTTTTCATGATTTTTTTCTTTTCATGATTTCAGCAAAAAGCTGTCACCTCCCAGGTCAGTCGTTGTGCTGCTCCATTCGGGTATTATTTGTAGTCTCTCTGCCTCTGCAGATAATGCAGCGGCTGCAGAATGTGGCAGAGGAATGTGAACTGAATTCTAAGCAGGCTATGGCTGTTGCTAAAGCTTATGAACAATATAGATTATGGGCACTGAGAGGAATATAATGAGCACCAACACACCTTTATATTCCAGCTGTCCAGCAGACCCCGTGTGCTTTTATGATTTTTTATTTTTTTGTAATGGGGCACTGATTTTTAGGTTTTTTTCTTACTGTAGGAATATTAGGAGAATTACTCCACCCAACATAAGCTTCATAGTATAGACTTTCAATTCAGCACACTTCCGTTCACAACTTTATTCATTTTCTAGTTAAATCTTTGACAGTATTTCTTGCAGCAACTTTTTTTATTAAGGACTTACAACAATCATAAAGATGTGCTCTGGGAAGAAACATAAAGGCTCAGCGAGGGAACACACACCACTTAAAAGTGAATTTGGTATTTGTAAAAGTAGTGTGAATGCAAGAACCTTCAATACCATCAGTAATTTTATAATACCTGTGATAACAGTAATAAAAAAGGTCTCCTCTCACTTCTCCCCCCTTCTTCTCTTTTTACTTCCCTCTCAGAATTGTTTCACAAAGATAAAGCACAGCCTCTTCTCACAGTGGGAAGATAATTCATTTCTACTGACAGTTCATCACTTGGGCTTTCTGCTGAATCTCTCATGAGGAAAGATGCTCCTCCATATTAAAGGGACTTGGCCACAAGAAGCAAAGTGAGGTTCATCATCTGATTTGGTGTCTGTTGTGTAAAGACTCTTAGAGGTCTATTGTGCCAGTCACAGAAGAAGTAGGCTGGAATATCCTACTCCAAGGGCTCAACTCCATTCTATTTTATTAAAAAACAATTCCATCTCTATACACTTAACTTTATCCAAAAATCTCCTATAAAACCAATTCGTTGTATAGTTTCAAATTGCCTTCATCTATAGAAAGATAAAATGAAATTTGTTTACAACCTGAAGTTGCCACACATTTGAAGTGGCAAAAGGAACAAAGCAATTTAGCTTGAAATGAACGACAGCTATCTTGACACTGGAGAACAACCATACCTGCTGCCTACTCCTTCTCAAAGATAAACTGCAACTTACTCAGCTCCATAAACATTCTTTCCAAGGATGACATTTTCCTTTAATTTATTCAAAGGAAAAGGTGTTTTCTTTCCTCATGGCTCTGATTTTTTGGAGTAAGAGTGTGCCTTCTGATGGCATGGAGCCAAAAGGTCTAAAAGGAGAAAGGTTAAGTCACAGTGCAGACCTGGACAGGTCCATGGGTTCCTCTTCTGTTCTGATACCTCATTAATAACTCTTCTTACACCACATAGCTCCTCTTTACATCCTGCCACAATCCTTCTTTCTTCTCAACTGCTGCTCTTACAGAAAACCAAACCCAAACCACAAAAAAACACAAAACCAATTCTGACAGCAATATAGTGCAAGAAGGTGGACATTCCCAGGGCTATGAGTTACAAGCAGGCAATTATAAACTTCTTCCAATGTTCTGCAAAAGGTTTGGTTCAACAGATGAAAGAAAAGGAGGAAATCTAAAGGTAGAAAGGTAGCACTCAGAAAATATTTTGTATGTACACACTGGGAATACAATTTTAGTATTAAAGCTTTCCAATTAAATTATGAAAATATACATTAAAAGAATATTTGCTTTATAATTATTAGATATCAATCTAGTTTTTCTTTCAGAAGACAGTCAGGGCATTGTAAAACTTCCTAAATTTTATATAGAAGAAGATAATTTCAATAAACCACATAAAGTCATTAAAATAAGATGGAAAATACTTTCAAGTGAGTACTGAGATGTCTAGGTATCTTTTTGAGTACAATAACTTTAAACATCTCAGTACCAGAGTGCCCGTTGTGGTCTGCTATTTAAACCTCATTTGTAATGATTTCAGAATTGCATGATGCCAAAAAGAAAAAATTTGCTTAAAATCCATGGTTTGAAAACCATATTTGGGATTGGAGGAAATGTTTTGTTGAATATATATTTTCATATTTGCTGACACAGTGTGCTTTTAAATTTCAGCTTTTCTGAATTAAAAAATTACTAGAAAATTGAACTTTTTTTTCATTTATTCAGCTCCTGTGAATCACATTTCATAATAATTATATAGAGACTTAATATATTTACTCGTATATCTCTCAGAAGTAGTGTGAGGAATAACTTATTTTAATTAATGTTATGCTGATGATATTAATTGACCACTTAAGGTGTGTTACTAGTGGTTTACTTCTGAATAGTCCAGTATGGCTTCATGGGAAAAATCTCCATTTAAACAGAAAATATTAATCTAAGAAAATTGCAATTGTTATGATTGAGAAGTGAAGAGTTACAGTCACTTTGGTTCACATAATTTTCTGCATCAGTTTAATCCATTGTATTCATTGGAATGCATGAAAAATTGTGACTTTGAAGATTTAAGCATATGTGTTGCTTTGCATCACTTTATTATCCTCTCTTAGCCCTAAAAGAAGATAACCAGGATCAGACACCAGATTATATATAAACAAAAGTAAACAATAACTGTGTATAAATAAGATTATTAGGATGTAAATCAAGGGAGTCATAGTATAAACCTTGGAAATAAAAACCTATTTTATGTCTTCAAAGCACTCTATTCATTTTCATTGTATTCTACAGAATATTTTAGAAAGTTTTTTATTTATATCAGGAAAATAACTGGAGGGACAGCATGTCATATTCAGCAACCCTCACAGTTGTCTTTAAGTATAATGCTAAAGCACCTAATTTATTTTGTTACTCTGTATCAGACCCCAGCAACCAGTACAACCATCAGAAATAACTATTATGGACTTTCCATTATCCCTCCCATTTGCTTCCAGCAGCTGAGAGCAGCTCATCACTGTAAGCCTGGTGTGCTCTAGCACAGTTATTATCATGACCTAGTGTGAACCAGGACCCACACATGACTATTCCATCTGCTATTCAGGTGCTGCTACAAGAGCAAAAAAAAAAAACAACGCCCAAAAGCTTCCTCCACATGTTTTCATGAAGTTCAACAAATTCCACAGGAAGAGAGCAGAACTTGAGACAGAAAACCTTTCAATTCTGCCTGAGAAAAATGTCAAAGGAGGTATAAGAATGAAGAAAACAAAAAACTGAAAGCCAGACAGGGTCATGAAAAACCCCATATTGCTTCATCTATATGGAACTCAGTTTCCTTCAAAATACCTTTTCAGCAGCCTGCAAACCCCAGTACAGGTGGTAGTTATTACAGTGAGTACCCAAATAACCTCTGCCCCCCAGAGCAGTCTGCAGCTCACCCCACCAGCCATGTCAGCCCTTTGAAGTCACCAGCATCTTGGAAACACACTGAAAAAGTTATGATCTTGGCTCCTGATTTTATGTCCAGAAATCAAAAGGTCAAATGGAAGCTGTTACCCACCCCCTGCTCTGCTCATGGAAAAGTCAAACTAATTTGTGCTCTTAGGCCTTAATGACAGCAAGAGATATTCTGACGTCTTGCCCTAGAGAGACTGATGAATTATATCAAGAGTCTTGAATCTTGAATTAACATTGTAAGCTTTAGAAATAATGCTTATAACTCTCACAGATTGCAGCTAACACCAACAAACTCTTGCCTTGCATTTTATAGCAGATACCCTCTGGCCTGTGATAACAGCAGTACCTGCAGAAGGGACTGGAGCACACATATTCATTCCAAAAGGTTCTGAATATGTATCAGAGAAAACTCTGTGGTCAACAGGAGAAGGAAGAGACCATGTGAAAATACGGAATGGAAAAAGAGCACAGTTTAGCATCATCTTTAGGGAATTCTTTACATATAGAAAGATGCACAGAAGAGAGGCGTAAGGCATCTAAGGAAAATCATGGCATTTCTTAGGAGCAGTAAGTCCAAGCAACTCCTGGCACTTGAACTAGAAACACAAGAGCATCATGTACTTCTAGTCCAGAACAGGCTGCTGTCCCCAGCCTCCAAAGGGGAAAGCACTGTGGAGGTGGGAATAACAGATGCCCATGGGAGAAAGGATGGATGCTGTGATATAAGGGTAGTGAGAATCCTCTGATGTGGGGCTGTAAGCAACTGTCTCTCATTTTCCTCCTGTAGAGATCAACCCACAGCAGATGACACTAGCACAATAATGTTATGCATTTCATTTTTGAGCACATTCACTTTAATGTCTTTGAAGTTCTTCTGTTTTCTCAAAAAAAAAAAAAAAAAAAGACAAAATCAAAACCAAAACAAAACACTTTGTGATCAACTGCTAGAGACAAAATAATGTCATGCCCAACTTTGCACTGCCGAATACTTTGGTGAGCAAAGAAAGATGACTATAATCAATTTAATCACAACTAATAATGGGGCTGAAGAAGGAAATACAAATGATGGGGAAAACCAATTTTAGAAGGAAAGCAATAATCATAAGTTAATGAATCAGGGGAGCATTTTGGAATCATAGTTATTTACTACACGTTTTTTAATATCTTTCAGAGAAAACAATTTTGCATTTACAAAATATCTGTTAAGTGAATTGAAGCAGGTTTTATTGAAGCAGGAGGATTCCTGACTCCCCTTCACCCCAAGGATACCTTTCTTGTGAGATCTTCATAAGCACAGAAATATCTATAGGATGTTTCACAATTAGCCAGAAAACTCCCAAGTCTTTATTTTATTCAACCTTCCTTCTGTGCATAGAAACAGAAGAAAACATAAAAACCTTTGTTTTAAGTGAAAGGCTGACAATACCAGGTATTTTTATAATGCTCAAATTCAATGGAGCACAAAATTGCACTTTATCTTATAACAGGCCAAACACAGTGGCAGAAGCAGATTAGAAGTATTTTTAAACAGTACATAGGGGATTAAGTTGATGCAGAAAAAACCTGACAATGCCCTAAAAGAGTCTGCTCCTATTAGAAGCTGAAGGTAGGTAGCAATAAGTGAGGAAGAACAGCTCAAATGTATTTTAAATATACTCTGAATGCTCTTCTTTGAAACAAGCTCAGCTGCCTGGTTGAGTAAAATAGATGGATTTTAAAGCACCATACTACTGGTCCTTGTAATTCAGTGGAAAAGACTTCCAAATGGATGGGGCTTATCAGTTGCCCATGAAGTTTGCTAGTGATAGGCACCAAGAAAGAAGAGGAGAGTTGTGAATGAAAAATGCTAAGGTCTGATAGGAAGGAGAAAAACATTTATAAATAGCACCCACAATGAGGAGAAGTCACATATTTAGGCAACACCCTGACTAAAAGTAGTGCTGTTCTGAAAGCAAGCATTATATTTGGTGCTTCTTGGCTTGGCATTTGCACTGCTGAGCTTATGGATCTCACCTTGTAAGGCACCTAACATGGAAAGTTCTCCCCTACACCTGTAACCTAAATGTTGACAGGTGCTGCTTTGCTGCACCACTTTACTCTATAATAGACTTTCTTCTATCTTCAATGCATAGCATGTTTTAAAGTTCAGCTCTGCCTTAAAGCAGAAGACTATTGAACAGGCCTGAGCCACCTGTCAGTTCAGAAGCAAGTGGAATTATAGATGAGCCTTAATTTCACAGAGAAAAAAAGAAAATAATTAGGAATTGAAATTTATCATAACCTCTAAAGTGAAAGTAATTATGTAACTTCTGCTATCTCAGGCATAGTGTAGACAGTTTATAAATACATCAGGAAAAGGATAAAAAGGAGGGTCAGTATGATTCAGTAACTGAATTACAAGATCACTGAAAAGGCCAGTTGTCTGGTTCACAACACAAGGTGCTCAGTAATTAGACAGCAAGTGACTGAGGCTAAATAAAAAAAAAAAAAAAAATGAAGGTACTTCACCCATCTGCAGCTTTATCAGAAAGAGAGCATTCAGTGTTGAGATCCTGAGCCAGTCTCTGCTGTGTTGCCCTGTGACAGGGGCAAATGTTTTACAAAAAGAAACAAGAGCAAAAGTTCCTCTAGAGACTGCAGAGGTCAGGAAACCACCAACAGCCAAATGCATGAGGTGAATCTTGCAGGGCTGAGCAAGTATTGGGAAATAGGGATGGCCATACTCTGTGCCACAGAAGAGATCTGCCACACATCTTACCCCACTGTCCCCCAAAGCACCTGTCTGCCCCTTCTCTGGCTAAAGCATCCTCCAATATCACAGAGACTGCACAGACTGTGTTGGATCTTTGTTTCTCCTTTTCCTGATCCCTGTAATCACAGGTCCTGCATCAACCCTTCATTTCACATTGTCCTGGTTAGGGCCAGGATAAAGGTAATTTTCTGTCTTGTACTTTTGCTTTCCGCTAAGTCTCTTGTAAGTAGCTGCACTTGCTGAAATTAACAGCAGGTTTCTCAGTCAGTGTCTGCTTCTAGAACTGATAATGCTCAATGTTTATAGTTACTGCTAGACACGGGTGTGCAGAATCAAGGACACTGCTCAGTTCTGAGGAACATTTTGCCCTCTGGAAGGAGAAATGGAGTAAAGAGGTCACACCTGAAGCCCTCCTCTAGGGAGGAGTGGACATGATAAATGACCAAAATTGACCAAACAGCGTGCTCCATTCCATACATGTCATACTTGGTATAAATTTGAGGGACCACGAGGGTCAAGCCTCTTCTCTTCCCTTCCTCCCCGTCTTTGCCTGCCCCTGCTTGCTTTGGCATCCTGGGAGGATTCCGTCTGTTCCTCTGCCTGTGGGCCTGATCCCTGCCAGCCTGAATCTGTGTGTTGCTGCCTCCAGCTCCCAACTGCTGCTAACTCCAGGAGTCCAGCCTGGACTTTCCCAGGGCTGCCCTGCAGCCTCAGTGGTGACGTGAGAGTTACTGGGGGAGAGGGGGGAGGAACATGGTATCAATTTTCCTGTATAATTGTATATATCTAGTAATTCTTCCTTATTATCATTACAGTTTCATTAAAGCTGTGTAGTTTAGTTTCCAACCCATATGCCTCTGCGCCTTATTTTCTCTCCTTTCTTTATCAGGGAAGGGGAGGTGGATTAATAGAGAGCATCTGTTACTTGGTTTAATTGCCAGGCCAACATTAAACTGTGACACACACCACTAGCAGCCAATGCTCCTTCAGAAAAAAGCTTTGTTTAAACATCCCTCTGCAGGATCTGCTGTACCCCTTTACTTCCAGTTTTCTAGGATTATATGTGAAGTTGACGTCCTCCCTCTTCCATCACCTAATGATCCCTAAGTATCCCTCAAGGGGCTTCTGTTTGTGTGTTCATCTTCTTTGTGCCACCCTTCCCTCCCAAGCTTTGCACATGAGAGTCCTCTCTTCTTTTTGTCCACAAGGGCTCTGTGCACCCCTTTAGTCATCCTCACACAATGGACCAGGCAGGTTCTGTCCCCTTTGCTGAGTTGGCCATGGTGGGCTGCATCCCCCAAGCTAGACCAGCACTAGACAAATCTTTCAAAGATAAATTTGCTCATGAACACTTGTTCAGTTTTTCCACATTTCTGTCTTACATCTATGGCATGAACTAAAGGGGAACGATTGTTATGTTAAAAGACATTACTCATAGCCACAAAAGTCCTCTGATACTACAGAACTGACCAGTACAACCTTCCAATGTATCAGTTAAAGACAGATAAATTAGGTCCTGGGATAAAGTGTCAGACTAGATGAGCAAGCTCAGGGAAGAAATCATTAGACAAAAGCATGAGAAAAGAAATAGCAGATGCAGAGAAGAGCAATGAGCAAAGAGGAAATCCTGTACCATTAGCATTCAAATTCCTGAAGCACAGGCAGTTACATTTTAACCCTTATCACTTCTAAATTATGCTTTTCATACCATGGGCAATAAAAGTTAGAAGGCACAAACCTTGCTAAAATCAAAATCTAGCAGTGAAATTGGGGGTGAAAATATTAGAAATTCAAAATTTACTGAAGTTTATGAGGGCTGATCCAAATTTTACTGAAATCCAAGCAAAGTCTATCATTTCAGTAAAGGGAAGGACCATGAACAAATGCCACAAATATTTGATAAAAACTGCTTGAAAAGCCTCACTGAACTGCAAAGTGTAAACGTGTTGTGAGAAGAACATAGCTAACACTGCCCAGAAACTTCAAAATTTGGTCCCATGTATAGGAAATTCTTCAGAGCACCCTGGTATTTCCTAATAGCAAATGATAGTAATGATGCTAAATACTAGCACCCTCTAGTGTGCACCTCTGTTGCAAGTGTCCTCCTCGAGTTATCCCTCTGCCCAGCTCACACAAAACCACAGCTCTCCCAGGCATTCTTCGTGGTCTATTCCCACCCGTGATTCACACCAAAGTCAATCTCATTTATACCACATGGAATTGATGTAAGTTCACCTCAATTAATAAAAATCCTTCTTTTCCAGAAGGGCTGGCAGTTCTTGTTTTCTTTTGTTTTCTATTTCTGATGGTTGACATAATAATATTTCCAGGCAGCCAAACAGCAAAGAAAGTGTTTGCCAAAGAGCAGTCCTGCAACTCCCCCAGAGGTAAAATTAAAATGTACATAATTACCCAGTAAAAGGTTTGAGATATGATTGTTTATATCTTAAATTATTCTTACAAAAAGGATATTCTGTTAGGGAGCAACTTAATTAAAATATAAACAATAAACTAAGCCAGTAAAAGGGTTTAAATTGGCTCTTTATTACAGAACACCTAACTCTCATATGAAATGTTTTATGTTTTATATATTTTGTTCCAGTTATGTTTTGTGGTTTTTTACTCTTGTAAACTAATTTATTCTTTAACAAGGCTTGAAAGAACAGTATTTGCATTTTTATGAAGGGCTGGCAGGGTGGGTGTTTTTGAGACTAACACTCCACAAAAAAAATCCTTTCAAAAATAAATCTTTTTTCCATTTATAAATACAGCAGCCACCACTTCGAGGTCAGTATTTTCTAATGCTTATGCAAAACGATCAGAGATTACAAGGGGATCATCTATACCTAAGTAGAAGCTGTGCTACAACTGAGAGGCAATGGCTGACAAAATTCAGCTTTCCAAATAAAAATATATTTTCATATTATAAAATTAAAATAAACATATATTAAAATGTATATTTTATATATTATATTCCAGCACTGAGGGAAGGAGGAAAAGCCTCTCCATAAACATCAACCATCTTTCTCAGCAGCAGAGCAGTGATGACAAGAGCAGGGTCCTGGCAGGCAGTAGCACCCACTTGTCCCCAGGGGACCCTGGGCACAGGTGACCCAGCGTGGCCTCATACAACCCTGTGCCTGCAGAATAAGGAGCTGCTGCCATGGGCTGTGGGGCCAGCAACCCAGGTTTGTAGCACACAGCAACCACGCCACAGCAGATGGTTTGAGACTCAGCAAAGAGGGTGCCACATGCCTCAACAGAGCATCACAGGTCAGGGACCTGCTTGGGAGCCCTCTCCTGCTTTCTGGAAGGTTTGATGGGCTTTTTTGTCTGCATAGCCTTTATATACACAAACAGCTAACAAAAAACATGGTCGCTTGGAATGAAATCCCTCTGTAACTCCACTGCTTTAAATGTTAGACCTTGTTAAGGGTCTCATAAGCAATGTCTAGCAGTACTGACCAAGTTTTACAACATGTTTATGGCCATCATAGCCAAGCACAGTGTTGAGATAGGTGAAAAAGAGTAAACAAATCTGTCTCCACAGCAGCTCTTATATTACCAGCATAATCTGTGCCCAAACCACGACTCCACGATCATGGCAGTAGCCATGTGAGATCAGATGTTCCACTGTTTCCAGTATCTGCTTCATATCCAGCATATCACAATTAAACTTTTGTAGGAGCAAGAATAGCTCATAAACAAAACCAAAAGATAGACAAATATTATATAGGGAATATGTAACAATAATTAAATAAATATAATAAATAATAAGGGAATAAGCTCTTAAGAAAGAAAGAGCTACTGTACCACACAGGAGTTCTCTAAAATAAATAATGAGTCAGGAGAAACAAAATATGTTCAAGTTAGCAGAATTGTTTCTATATAGACTGCTCTAAAGCTTTCCATATGGAATAAACAGATGTTAGTATGTACTAGGCAACAGACATCCCTTGCATGACATCTTGCACATTATTCCATTGCATTATTTTTTTACCATATAAAAATAGCATTTGCTAATATAACATGAATGTGGAGTCTGTATGTACAAGGAACCAGCTTTTGATTTTTTTATAAACATTTAGAGCATCCCAAATCATCTTGGGCATTTCGTATTTTCTGTTCTCATATGTTTTTTTGGTCTCAGGAGGGTCATTTTTCCTTCCCACCTCTCTTGGCATACACCAAAGAGATTTTAGTTGCTCCTTAGTAGCCAACTCATGAGCTGCTCAAACACTCAGAGTGCCCACTCAAAAATGCTCTATATCTTTCTTAATCCTGTATTTGAAGCATTTCTTGCAGTTTGCAATAAAAACTGTAAAAGAATACTCAGTGCTAAGTGTCAGATGCCTTTGCAATAAACTGATGATAAAATCAGACAGGAAGCCTGAACTGACAGCAGCTCTTGCCCTCCCTAAACAACAGAAGAGTAAAGTGGAAGCTAAATCAAAATCCAATCAATATCCTCCATGAACACCAATTCCTGAGCTGTGCTGAACTCAAAGAAAAAAATCACATTTCATTTTTACCAGTAGCTTCATGTTCTTTTCCTAGAAATACAGGAACAAATGAGCCTTAATTATTTAACTACTACCATTCATTGCTTTGATCCACTTTTTAAGTCATTATCTCATTGTCACAATACTAAACTAAGAAAGATCTGAAACAGAGATTGGTTTACATCTTTTGACTGTTCTTGTGGGTCCTTGCTTCCTCACAGTTCCCTGTAGCAGTAACCCAACACAGCATGGGGAGCTTCTGCCAGCAGCTGCCCAAAGACTTTATAGTGGCAGAGCTCCCCTTCAGAGAGAAGTAGTTCAGCTGTAGCAGCATACAGGCAGAACTACACTGTGCCTGAAATACTTGTGTCTTCACATGAGGGCAGAGCAGAAAGAGTACATAAAGATGTGGGAATCTTTTTCTTCCTTATGCCTGAGTGATCACAGCTACGTGGGCTTCATCCTACAGCCACTGAAGGACGTTGCCTCCTAAAGTCACAGTCTTATTTGTAGGCAGATGCTCAGCTTATTAACACTATTTCAGGAAATTCCCCAGGATGGCAGAATACAGTAAAGCAGAAAAGGCAGGATACCTTATGTGCAACACCAGAACATTGTACTGAAAGGACAGAAAGGGGTATGTGGTGGTTATTGGAAGGACTATTTAAAAGTCTCTTTGACTGTCATGCATTGTGGGAGAAACAATTAACAATGTGGTTTCACAGCTGTTTGGAGTGAACCTCAGATGAAAAGAAATCCTTTAAAATTTCAAAATATTTGGATCTTCAGATGACTTCATTTCAACATTTTTTCTTTTGCTATAGCTTTATTCCTCTCTTTTTTATTTATTTTTTAATGCATTCTGTTATCCCTCCCATCCTTATTCTACTTCAGCTCGAAGTCCCACTAACTGAAATTGTAATTATGAATTTTTTTTCTCTTATCCCAATTTTGGTTCTTCCCTGACTCACATTTTTTAAGGAACTTTTGCCCTAATATTTAGTTCATTCTATTAATGCTTTCAGTTTTGGTCACTACTGTTTCTCATTAATCTCGGTGATGACTGTCTACAGGCAAAGAAAAGAAGTTATACTTAAAATTACAATTTACAATAGTAAACATTAATAATGTACATTATCATACCATCAGTTTTATTTATTTAACAGGTAATAAACACCCTGTAAATGCAACTGCACGAATTGTTTTACTTTAGTTGTTATTAGTTCAATACTGCCACTTGATCTTAAAAAACAGATTTTTAAAAAGAGACTTGGAAACACTGTTTCCAGTGCAATATAACACAAAATGCCTCCCTTTATACAGTTATTTTCAAAATTATACTTTCTGTTTTGTAAAAATCTTCCGTTCTTTGCAATTCTCAAAGGAGCAGTGCCATACCCTCCTCTCCAAACAACCATTTCTCTTCCACCACATTCACCCCTGCCTCTCTTGGGACTTGCTTCAATGACTTCTGAAGTTTGGGAAGACTGAGAAATGATGTATGGAGTCTTCTAAATTACAAAATATTTGGGGGCCCTAAATACTCATCTCTGCCTCTTATAACAAACCGACATCTTTCTCCTTGTACACACAAACCTTTAATAGTATTAGGAAAATCAGAGAAAAACAAAATTGCTGTTCCCAAGCAGAGCAGCAGCAGTGTCCACAATGAGGAATGTGGGCAACTTTCGCTTAGAAAAAAGCTATCAAGATCTTACAAGCAGCAATAACCTTCCACAGCACTTGCTGAAAGCCAGGTTCAAGGAAGCTGGGTGGAAGGACACGGGTGTGTATGCATGCATGGATGTGAATGGCATATTTTGTGAGTATATTAAAATAGCCTTTTGCTATTTACATAATAACTTACATAAGAGGTAAATAACAACAGGAAGTCACTTAAAACTGAAGTAAGTCTATTTCTGAGCAGCTTAACTGACATGTTGTTGTTATTCTCAGAGTCTGAATTCCTGGAAACCAGTAGGCTGTCACAAATGAACAATTTATATTTTTAAAAAATAATCTGGTTTGTCCTAGATGAAGGTGTTGATTTTTCTTATTCAGTGCTCTATTTAGAGGAAATGCATTATGTTTCTGCAACCTCATCACTGGATTAATTTGTTCTATTATTCTAAAAGGCAACTAATATTTTTTAATTTTGATATTTGTTCTGGCTTAAGTGAAGGGCCTGGTCTAGGAACAGTGCTATGGCCCTGCTTCCCCCTCCCTTCCTTCCCAGATGATTTGCTTAAAAGTAACAACTTTGAAGTTTTTACTTCAACATCAAGTCTCTTTAAAACAGGTTAAAAAGTTCAAATTTGTAGATTGACAAGTCCCACACACTACCATCACATAATGTTACTCCCTTTTGATTGTTCAATATTTTATAAAGCATGGGGGGTGCTTTGTTTAGTGTTAGATAGCGGGGTACAAATACCTGAGATGAAAACATTTAATTTTGGACTAATCACAATAATTTATTTGGACTGATCTTTTTCTTTCTCAAAATAAAAACCCCAGGAAAAAAAAAATTATTATGATTCAATGTGAACTGATTCTGCACCTGACTGTTTCAGGCTCCAGATGAAGAAAACACTTCTTGTGTGATAACTGCATCTTGAACCTGACATAAACCTGTGACCAATAGTTTTTAGGTGAGATTCAGTGTTTCTTATAATTACTACTGAGTACTATTTCTGAAAGAATAAGAAAACAGAAGGAACATGCTCTGGCCCCATTGCCCTCCTCAACAGTTATAAGCAGAGTCTTTATAATGTTATAAGGGTCTGAGTTTCCTTCTTCACCAGCATTTCACTGAGCTCCAGAGGTTTTCATATTTATCATTTTGGATGTTCAGAGTTTTACTGATGGGCTTTTCAGGTAAGGAAGAGCATAAGGGAAAGTAAGCAATGAAGCAGTTTTCCTCCTCAACAGGTAACAGCTTTCTGACAAATAAGGTGTCATAAGGTGTCATCCCATGCACATAGAGCTCCTGCTGAGATTCATTTACCTGATAAATTACTCCCCCAAAATTCTAGCTTCATTATTTCCTTAGATAATTATGCCTGCATTTTTTTTCTTCTGGAGTGATTTGTGTTGGTAGCAAGCATCTGGCATGTTATCCACAAGTTTCTTTCCAATTACTATGAAGGAATAAATGTCGTTTCAATAATGTTTTGTTTTTCAAAAGGTTATTTCTCATGTAGGCTTCAAATACAAATGTAAACACACACACTTTTTCATGCATTCAAATACAGTCCAGTGTGTGCAAAATCAGTTACATAACAGAATATATGTAACTTTTTCACTCCACTATGATTATAACAAACATGGCATGAGCTGTTCAGAAAGAGCAATGGGAAAACATTTAACAGAGACTCAGGAAAAGACAACAGTTACTAAGCTGAGTACTTACCTCTGCCTGAGGACATCCCAACAGCCCTGGAACTATTTAATGCCTCTTCAAGGCACATGTTGGATTTTGGGGGGGCTTATTTGTTTTTTTTTTCCTTGGTGTCTTTCTCACTAGAAATCAGTCCTCTGGAAAAGCTCTTATTCCGCTCCTGGTTCCCAAACTAAGGATAGAAAACCTTGAAATGTATATGAGCATATTCTGCTTGCTTCAGTTCATTGTTCAGACTCATTTATTTATGTATTTAAAATTGCTTCATGCCACCACTCACATATTTCTACTGCTATTTCCCAAGGTAAAAATATCATCTGAGTAGATCGCATACAATCTGCTCCTCTATCAAAAACTTGTTCATTACTTTATCTCAGAAGAGAAGATTAAAACAATTTCAGACAATAAAGGAAAACAGTGTTTTCTGGGGAGTCTTAAATATTCACTAGTGGGTATGCTATTTGTTCTGCAATCCCCTTCCAGTCCCCACTGGTTATTCATCCCCATGCCCTGCGCTTGCTTGGTGATGAGACTGCACTGACTCCTAAGCTGACATTTTCCAAGTGGTATGTTGAAAACAGTGAGAACGTTGAAGCTGAGAACTTTGCCTTGGATATGAAACCCCTTCTATAAGGGCATTTAATCCATATTAACCTTTCAGGTGTCTCAGCTATGCCACATCATTCAATATTCAGGCTGTCTCCTTGGATCTAGCATGTCTGCTCTGTACTTCAGTCTCCACTGGTGAACACATGGACCAGCCCATAAAAGACTGCTGCAGCACCACAGGACTGATCATATATCAGATATGTCAGTGCATCAGGTTTCCTCTAAATCTCGTTGATAAGCATTGAATACATGTACCTAATAGTACCTGTTGGGCTGGCTGCAAGTTAATTCCACATTAGAATACACCCTGAGCAAAGAAACCAGCTTCCTCATCACTGCTTGTGACTGATACAGCTGAGGAAAATCTACTATGTCAACAAAAGCTCAGCCTAGGAAGAAAAGAATCTCTAAAGATGAAATGTGCATTTAAAAGAAATGTATAATTTCAAGCCTGAGGAGAATAAATTGGCCATTTAAAAATGTCTTTAAATAAACCCTCCTGTAATCCAACCTTTGCAGTGATGGGCACTACACAAAAAAGCCTGCAAATAACAGTAAATTTAACTGAACCAGCAGGTAAAAGAAACTGCAAAGTTTTAAGTGAACTTGATAGCTGTTTGTCCAATGTCTTGCTCCTGACAGACCAAATCAGGTACTGTCTGAGCTCCTAAAAATGTCCAGACATGAAGTTATGAAGTTTATTTTCTATTTTTTAGCATTCCATAACAGAACTTGTAAATGCTGTGAGATAGGGCTGTCAGCCTTTAGATATAAAAGGGAATTAACATCCTGTTGTCCACTGGCCGGTTTCTGTTTTTCTGCTATAGATCCCTGATATAAACTAAGTGCCATGAAACAGCATTTTTTTTGTTTTATTTTTTTGTTTGCTTGGTTTTGTTTTTTTCCCAGCTTCTCCAGATATGGTATTTGCAGCTACTTTTCTTTGCCCCTCTATTGCCTGACATATGGGGAAAAGTTACAAGTTCCTTCACTAAAACTGCATATCCTTTGGAATGAAAAGGAAAGATGGTACTGAGGTATTTAAATTTTGGTCTTTATCATGAGAAAATACTTTTCAGTAGGACATACTGAGTATTCAGGTGGGAGGAGAGGAAAGGCTTTTGCTGCCTGTGTTCATTACAAGGCTGAAAAAACAATTATTTGTAATGCCGTTTCTACAACATATGGCACCAGTGTTAGCACTGTTCAACATGCTTTGACACAGATTTGTTATCAAAAAAACTTCAACACGGGTCAATGTTTAATTTATAGCTTCATTTTAAATTATTAATCTGATAGCAAGGCAGATGGATAGAAACTAGTCTCCATTTCTTCATGTAGGGCTTCATGCCATGCCCCAAACATTGCTGTCTTCAGCTAGGAATATTCATTTATGGTCAATGTAAAATGGAAATCTACTTCCATAATACAAAATCCTTAAAATCTGTGACATGCCCAAACCTTTAAAGGCAGTTTATTAAAATCAATTGATGAAGCCTCAAAGCTGCTGGGTACCTGAGAATAAAGAGGAGATAAAAACAAGGTGAAAGAGTCAAGAGTTCACAAGAAGAGGAAAGAAATGCAAATATGTTCAGCTTTCTTGTGCTCTTGTTCTTACAAGACAAATGACTATATGCAGAAGGACAACATGAAATTCAATAGAAACATAATGAGCTTAAATGGGACTTTGTCCATGTTGTCACAGCGTTTTTTCCAGCCATGAAGCATCATCACAGGTCACACTAAAACACAGCTAGCACTGCACATCAAAGGCAGTCTCTCAAAAGCTCAGTGTGCATCAAACAAATAATTGATGTTAAAAGCAAAGACCCACACATTATATTTTGCTGGAATAAAGGGCATTCAGCCGAATCCCCATGGTAATTTTACATTGCAAAAACTGAACTATAGTTACTATTTTACTCACTTATTCATTTCAGTCTTTGAATAAACTTTAAGACTTGCAATAAAGCCAAAAATTAACATAAACAAGTGAGTTTCCATAAGAAAACCACCAAATATATACAGCATGGTAAAGCAGTGCCGTGTCACAGATAAATACCATAAAGGTTCCTATGCCTGTGCAGAGCCTGCAGGAAAGCACAGTATTTAACTACCCAAGTTTTCCCCAGTGTATACATATCAGTCTTACATGATCTGAAATTACTGAGGTATTTAGTGTTCTCTAGATTTCCACATTTTTCACTCTTTCCTGTATGCGTTGCTTAATTTCCAGCAGGAAAACAGAAAATTGCATTGACAAGAGTCTCCTGGGAACAGGATAGTTTTTCAGAGGATAGTTACAACAGAGATGATTACTCCATTGTCAGTACCAGCAACAGAGCTTAAAAAAACCACAGTGGTGCCTGCAGATTAGTATCTTACTAGCAACTTCCATGACCCATCAGGAAAAGAAACAAACCCACTGAAAGCCATGGTAACCACTTCTAGGGAAGGATCAACAAATCCTTGTTGTCAAATCCTTGAAGTCTGTCAAAAGCACTAATATAATCAGCAAGAGTTTTCTTGACAAGGCAAGCCAATCTAGCAGCTACTGCTTGGACTGATATGAAACAGCTGGAAGCTGATTCTTTGACTCTGCCACTGCTCATGCAAAATGTCCTTGGGCAACTCACTGCACTCCTGTCTTATTTTCCTGGAATAGATAAAATAAAGCTAATAATGGCAATTTAATACAGGCCTGTGTCTGCCATGAGTTCCTGTGGCTTTTGAACAGTGTTTATGCCCACCATCATTCTAGACTGACTAAAAATTCCATGCTGGAGAAGAAAAATATCACCAAGGAAAAAAGCTTTGTTTGGGTCAGCTGCTGACATCATCCAAAAGGAGAGCTAGTCAAGGAGGAAGCATTGATCATCATCACCTAAAATATCACCATACATATATATATATGTACATATACAATATTCAGCAATACTTTTTTTTTTTTTAATAGAGATCCCCCCTAAAACTTGTCTGAGCATTTTGCAGCCCCAGATGAAAGTGGCACTAAAGCCAGCACTAATAACTAGGCAACCACCTGCACCCCAGACAGATCATTCAGTACCTAGCTCAAGTGAACCCATACCATGCTGCATCAATGTTCCAAATTCAGATTTGAAAAGCCTTGAAAAGACTACATAACAACTGCTGTTTAAGTATTGCATTCTCCCCTACATCTGAGCAGAGAGACTTGGGATTCAAAGAAAGCCTGAGTGCTCCTTTTTTAAACTGTGTAGTGCAGAGCCTGGCACAGACATGTAGAAACAGCAATAAAGAGGCTTCCAGTATGAAAAATAATGTGCCTTTTTGTTTCATTGCTGCTATAGATAACTCCTAAACAATACCCCTTATTGATGGAGAACTCCATTATTGTGTGCTTGCAATAAACTTATCTATGCCAGTACTTCACTGAACAATCAGTGCCTTTACAACAGCATTTATTCCACAAAAAGCTAAAATGATGAATATGCTTGTACATTTGGAAAGAAGAAGGGCTCTAGGACAGTCTCCACATTGAATGCCACCAACTTGATATATGTTCAAAAAAATTTTTACAGAAATAACAAGTGGGATAGAACAAAGCACTTAACTCTATTTAATTACCACAGCATCTAATCGCACCACTCTACCTCATCTCTACTACAGTGCAGCATTTAGAAATAGCCCAGCAGAGAAAAACTTGTTTCTATTATTTAGACAAAGGATAGACAGATGGAAATCCTTCTTTCCATATAGACTGTCCTACTTAAGGTATCTAATAGCACTTTACAGATCAGCAAGTTACACACTAGCAGACAAACAGTTATAACTGAACCACAGATAGCAGCAGTCAGGTTCCAATCCTGAAGTGCATTTATCTGCAAGAAGTGAAAAACTTATCAACTACTGTTGGCTTCATGATTGTTAGAGAGTTTGCTGGAGAGAGCATAAATTCATAAGGAAAAACACTTCAAAAAAACCCCACATTTCTTAATTCTAGACACTGGATACAAGAAAGAATGGCAATTAGAACAAATTATCTAAGTATCTTACTAGCGGGGAGAAATGCTCTTCAATTTAATGAAATTATTGCCTCTATTTAGAAGAAATAGCAGCTTTGTATTTATTGCGTGAAGTATTTCCACATTATTTCCACATTAAAAAGAAAAAGTATTATTTCCACATTAAAACAGTATTCAAAACATTTGTATTTTTCCTCTGAAATCTTCAAATGAACATCTGCTTTCCTCAAAGCTTGTTTATAGCAATGAATCATAGAATCACAGAGTCATCTGGGTTGGAAAGGACCTCTGAGATCATCAAATCCAACCCTTAATCCACTACCACCATGGTTACCAGACCATGGCACTGAGTGCCACATCAGTCTCTTCTTAAAAACCTCCAGGGATGGAGAATCCACCACCTCCCTGGGAAGCCCATTCCAGTGCCTGATCACCTTCTCTGTAAAGAATTTTTTCCTAATACCTAACCTAAACCTCCCCTGGCATCGCTTAAGCCAGAGTGAGACATGCCTTCTTGTCTTACTGCTAGCTGCTTGGGAGAAAAGACTGACCCCCCCTGGCTCCAACCTCCTTTCAGGGAGTTGTAGAGAGTGATGAGGTCTCCCCTGAGCCTCCTCTTCTCCAGACTGAACACCTCCAGCTCCCTCAGCCCTTTCTCACAGCCTTGAAGGGCTTGATCCTTGCTGGATCCCTTCACAGTCCCTTCATAGACTTGGGAGGATCCAAGTGGCTCAGCAGGTCACTAACTGTTCCCTCCAGGATTACAGGGGGGCTACTCAGCTTCTTATTTCTCTCTCCAAGCCCCAGAAGCCATCTCTCCTCAGGGCAACCTGTCTTACTGTTGAAAACTGAGGCAAAGAAAGTGTTAAATACCTCAGTCTTTTCCTCAACTTTGGTTTCTCACCTTGTTCAACAAAGAATGGAAGGGATCTGCAGCTATACTGCTTTTGTTCTTTTTTCTTCATAAGGGTATTGCTAGCCAAATTAGCAGATGTGAATCATCCCATTATACAAAAATTACATGCTTCAAAAGTGTCAACAACTAAAAAACCAATAAGAAAAAAGTAAACTACATAAGGAAGACCACCATGAAAAGAGCAGCAATGACAAATCAAGGGTTAAAGCAGGAATATCCTACAGTTTCATCACAGCAGAGATCTGAGATGTACAATAAGGATTATTTACTTTTGTCAGATGACAAAAGAGGTGCACAATGTTAACCTCTGCTTCCTAAGAGCTGTCTTTTCAAACAGCATACAAAGCTCAGTGAAATCTAAGACTAATTCTGGGCAATCTGTTTTCTTCCTATGAATCAATAAAGTAGTTGTTTGGAGATTGGCCATGTAATCAATGAGCAAGGAGGGGGAACTATTTTATCACACTTTTTTTAATTATCTTAGATGGGGATGATAATTTGCAGCTCCATAAATCAAGAAAAGTTGGCATTTCAAAATCTTCCTAGACAGCAAATTCCCAAAAGCCAAACCCTTCCTCTACCCATCAGTCTCTCTTTTTCCATCATCTTGAGTTAGCCATAGACTTTTAAAAGCTTTGGTTGAGCACAGGCAGACAGGAACCTGGGACTTGGTCTTCACAAAGCACATAGTGAGGTTTATTCCAAAGGACAGGCAAACATTCTGATCTTCAAAGCTGATCCAATGTTTGGTAGAGAACTTCTGCTGAAAGCCATTCTACCTCTGCATCACTAACTTGTGCCAGGACTTTATTCTTCATTTTCTGAATCCACTATACCCAAAAACCCAAACAATATTGTCCTTGCAGATAGACATCCCCTTTAATATTTCCATTTCATTTGTGCTCACAAAAACTTGCTGTGATTCTTCTGCTAGGTGTTATACCACCAGGATCAGCCAAGATTATATACCCATATATATTTAGCATAACCTTTCTTGCTCATAGGAACTTCAAACCTTAAGAATTAGAATTTGTTGCTACAAGAACCTGTGGAGGCAAATATTTCCAATAGGTTCAATTTAATGAATAACAGATTTTAAAAAAAAAATATCTCTGCCTATCTTCTTAATATTCCTAATGCAACAGATATGAATGCTGGGATGACGAGGGGCAGAGGGTGGCCAGGCTTTCCTACTGCCCCTAACAAATATCTCCCCCTGCCAACATCAGTGGCAGAATGCTGGGAATGTTGGTTTGACTCAGGAGGAAATTTTTTATTATTGTTATTTTTCTGAAAACCTATTCTTGAGCTTGGTCATTTATTTTACTTGAATTTTATCAGTATCTGAAGCTTTTCTTCTCATCTGTAACAAAACATCCCTTTCTACTCTACAAAATAAATTCTTTTTAAATTACAAACACTTCAGATTAATTTTGCTGTTCTGTCTTATCTCGGTGAGCCATTTTGCCTCTTCTATATAAAGGTCATGTTTGCTGCTAAAGTTCTACCTGAGCATACACTATTTTGACAAACTGTGTGCAGGACTGCAGATAAAACTAAAGAATAATTTAGGGTTTGGGATACTTATTTGCATGTAAGGTAAACACACGTAAGTGCAGCTCAATTAATTTCTGCTCATCCCCAGGGAAAATCTGGATAACAGCTCCACAGAAGCTATAAAACTCATATTTTACTTGTGCTTTTTTGTATGTTCTAGAATATCAGGAATCAAAATATTCCTAAACATACTGCAGCAGTCACATTTCAAAGAAAAACCATTAAGCTAGGCATGATTCCATGGGTTTAAAGAAACAGCTGAAATATTTATATATCATATAAAGTATTACATAGTCAAGGTCAGAACTGCAGCAGAAGTGTGCAAGTCAACAGTTTCGGGAGGAGCAGCACAGCACTCAGCTACTAAGGAGATGAGTCCTCTGAGTTGTATTCAGTCTTACATGGTAGAGCAACACACACGAGATCAAGGAACCAGGTAACAATGACAGAAAATGAAGGTATCATCATATACTCTATTTCACAGATTAATAAGATCTGGTGAATTTCCAGGAAGAGGCCAGGGCTAGTTTCTGATTCAAGATTGACTCTAGGTCAAAAGAATATTCCTACATCCTCAGGCAGAGAACATTCTTCTCTGATAATATGGTCACTCACAGAATGCACCTATTTCCTTTCACCACACATACAAGCTCACTCTGTTAAATAAGAGTCAATTTAAATAGAAGGGAAAAAATATTGGCAGAATAATTACCACAAATGTATGGCTACAGTATTAGTACATGCTGATCTTTACCCATTTCCATTACAAGATTCTAAACTTTGCATGATTAGGGATTTTTTGAACATATTTTTTAACATAAACCATAAAGTAAATATGTGGACAAATGCACAATCTCTATATACACCATCTCCTATAAAATGTGCAACATGTATTATGTCAATTTAATATGAAAACTCTACATTTATGAATATCACATATTAAAAAGTATTTTTCATCTATATATATCAATCAGCAAAAAGTGTTAAGCTATCTTTCAGCAGCTATGAAAGATGATATCCAAATGCACTAAGCACATTATTACTTAAGATAAATAATTCTAAAATTATTCTGATTTATTATTCAATTTTTCCAGAAAAGATATTTACAAAAATAAGACATAAAACTGGACATAATTCATCAACCAGAAAATCATGCTTCTCACTCTGAAACTACCGAACTAGAATTATTAATGATGGATTAGAATTGTAACCCTTGGAGGATTTTGAAACTCACCATTTTAAAATGGCAAAAAAGTAGGAAGAAGGGGTGTATGACAATAGTTCATTTAGACATTAAGAATTAATGTTGAAACCCTTAATGAAGTCTCCCAAATATTGGTATACTTAGGTCATTTTGGGCTCAAAAATTAAAACATAGCACACCTTAATTGTATCTCTTGTATATACCAGGAGACACTCACCCAGGGACAAGCAGTAAGATCAGCTGTGTTCCATGCTCTACATTTTCTTTTTTTTTTTTTTCTCTTATTCATTGATTTTCTTTTTCAGGTTTTTACATTTAAAAAGAGTAGCAAATAGTATTTATTCCCAAGAAAAGCTACACGAGTGGGTGGAATTTCCATGTAAAAAAAGAGAAAATTCAGAACAAAATTTTAAACTGCAAAGGTAGTGTAAGTTTTGGTTATTTGAAACACAAGTAATACCACTCTATTATATATTGCCATGTAATACAGTATTCGTCTTAATTGCAAACATTTAATTTCCAATGTAATGCCAATCTTCCCCTAAGCATGAAATACATTTCCCTTGAATACCAGGTTTAAAATGTATCTTCTATTGGGTTAGCTGATGTCTACTCATCAATTACTCAAATGTGCTTAATAGCCTTGCTCTTCTCTACTTCCACTTAGGTCTAACTGGCAGATAATATGGAAAGGAAGATCAATGATGAACAGAATCGAACAGTTCCATACTACACATTGCCCATGTCTGTAATCATCAATGCTGTCAAAGACAATGCAACTAAGAAAATCTTTAATCATTATTAGTAAACTTGATGAGTAGAGAAAAAAAACTGAATTTTAACAGGCAGAACTTGAATGATGGTAACGATCAGTCATCAATGTTTCAAACTGAAAGGCATTTTCCATGTATCATATATTATACCAAATTAAATATGTGTCAGCCAGTCAAATAAAGGACACTGATTCATTGACAGAAACCCCAAAGACAAATAGTACATCTGAATGGATCCATCAGTCTTTGCAGAGTTAGTTAAAACAGAGTCACAGTATTTCATAAAACTCTGAATTTGTCTTTGGTTGGTTAATGCATTCTGTTCCCCATCCAAACCAGATGACAGCTTAAGAAAGTTGATCTGAGGTAATTTCCAGGCTACACCACTTTCCATCTGATGAGGCATCCAGTGATTGTTGCCCTCTTTGCATAATCACCTGGTGCTCAGCTGAGCTGCATACATAATTAACACTTCCTTTAATCAATTTCTTGTATACTTAAAAGAGAAATTGTTTTCCTGGTGCTCACCTAAGGGGTCAGTTTGCAGGACAGCACATACAGAAAGTCACAGCACTTCTATGTTAAGTAAAAGAATATGAAGAACTGAAAGTGGTAAGGATTCTCAAACGCCAAAGAAAATCAGTAGCAGTAAGAATTTAAATTATTAAAATTATTTATCAAGATGATGAAGAAAAGAGGAAGCAATAAAAATACACCAAGCTACAAACGATCTAGAGAAAGCAGCTTTTGAGCTGTTTTGTTTGCCTCAGAGCATAGTAAAGCAAAGAATATTTGTCTCACATGACAGTAAGTAAAATTTTATTACAGAAATCACAAAGATGAATTCAGCAAGCTTTAAAAAATGCTGACACTTAAATGGACAAAAAATATATGCAGAATTTTAAAAAATCAATTATAATAAATAATTTGGAACTCATTGCAAATCTTATGTTATGTATCCTCTCTAAAAAAAATATCAGCAGACTTTTGCATGTGGGTTTACTTATTCCAGAACTTTAACAGTGTCTTTCACGCCATGTGGTGCTGGGTGTCAGCAAGCTTGATTTCATATTAGGCATCTCTATGACCTGGTGTGCCAGGCCATTGCTACACTGCAATTACTTCAGAGCCAGAAGTGTCAACTCACCCACCCCAGGACACCTGAGGCCATCAGAAAGGGATAGCTGAGGTCATAGTGATTTGTTTCTCCGGGTTTTTTTGCCATTTTTTACACCCTCCAGGGAATGCAAGGGTGATTTCAGGTGTATGAGCAGCTTGCCACACTGAACATCTCTCAGGAGATAATTACTTTTGGTCAATATCAACTTATTTGCAGCTGTCTGGCAAGTGTTTGCCTAAAAACATCACACTGCTAAAAAGTAATTAGCTCGTTTGCTCATTGTTATGGAAGGGACACTGCCCTCACCACCTGAGGTAAATTTTCAGCTCTACAAGTTGTGACAAGAAACAAGCTTTCAGTATGTGGCCCAAGGGTAAGAGATGATAAAAGTGCTCCCTAAACGTGGCACTGAGAATACCCCTGGTCCCTTTCTTGACATTTTTAGAGCCTACAGTCCTGGTTGCATTGGTATCAGCACAGGAAAAACTTTGCTTATCATGGAAATTAGCAGGATTGGTCAAGCACATAGGCCACAGCAGAGTAAGTGCTAGGGGTCCATCCATACAAACTCTCATAGCCATTAATGCTTTTCTACATGGAAAACCAAGGTCTGCTCTGTTACTCAAGAACCTGGTGTCACCCTGTTCCTGAATCTTCTCTCCTCTAAGATTTCCTTGAATTTTATTCTAATGCCATTTATCTCTAATTGACAAACTGAGTCGATTTTAAATGCTACAAAATCAGCCCTAACCAGTCTGTTGACACATGACCCAGGCTTGTGCCCAGAATGCACTAAAACCAGTTCATCACACATGTAGTCAAATTGAAATAACTGAATGATACTCTTCTGCTTATTAATACAAGATCACACTTCACCTAATTTCTCATATAGAGTAACCACATGGCTTTACATTACACAAAAAAAGCCACTGGGATGCTACTTGTAAACCAATCAGTCCACTTGATTTAAGTCAACACTCTAGTGCCCTTTCCCAGAAGCAACAGAAAAAGTAGTGCAAGGCCTGTGAAATTCACTGAAGAACAGATAGAAATTCCAGACTCTAATTTGTCACTGAAAGAATGTGAAATAATGATGGTGCAGCTATAAAACAAGCAAGTGACAGAAAGACACTGATGTTCAAAATTGCATGTACGTGAGACAACTTTATCTGTAAATGACTCTGCAACTAAGTATTTTCTGTTGATCTGCTCCTCCCAAGACCTAGCCAAGCTTCTGCAGGCAGGCAGAACACCTAATGAGTCATGGAAGGAGCTGAAATAACCAGCCATAAGGTTAAGTCAGAGACTAGTTTAGTATAATCTTGCTATCAACCTCCTCATTAAGGAAAAAAAAAAAAACAAACCCAAAAAAACCAGTTGAGAAAACACTAAAATAAAACAGTAAAATAAAATCTGTCAATTGTCTCTAGCACTCTGCACACATTCTGTAGTTAGCTCAACACATATATGACAACTTTGTGTTGTCTGCTTGGGATTTTTTGACATCTAATAGTAGAAAATAAGATCTGATCCTAAGTATGACTTAAGTCAATCATAAATTAATATCAACTTAATTTTTTATTATCATTTTTCTGTAATAAATGTGCCACTAAGTAGAGCTCTGAACATTTTTCAGTTGTCTACTTATCTCAAAAAGTGGCACCTGCATGACTAAAACAATTTTTGATACTAAAAATAAGGATCATCCAATGAATTTTGAGAACCAATCAGGCAAACAAAACATGGAAATCTCTGTTTTACTCTGTTAATGTATTATTACAAAGCAAGAGAAATTGAAAAGTGCACAGTCAGGGAAATGAGGATGAACACTGGGATCAATTCAGTGAGGGTATAAATGTAGAATAAACAAGGTAAAGCAGAACCCAAGTTTCAGAGGAAAATAAAATAAGACAGTACTGTTACCAAAACTCATATATCTTATTGGAGAGAACACTTTACTGCCTGCATTTATTGATTTCTCTCTTAAAACTCTAAAGAAAAAGATTTTCTTAAAACTTTGTGGTTGCACAGAAAAATCAAAGTACATAAAGAAGGTGCAAGCAGGGAGCAATAGAATTGGGAAGTCTCCAGGTTGGATAATGCAATGAAAATTAAATTAAGAAAATTATAAGTTGCCTAGGCAAAGACCAAGGAGATCTAGAACCACCACAGACATATAACAACAGACAAACCCCCAGGCAAACCATGCAGTGAAAGCCATTACATTTCTCAGCTTGTACTTTTCCACCCTGCCCCTTGCAATCACAGATTTTAGCAAATACTAAGATGAAACAAACTATTCCTTTTCAGTTTGACACACAAGAAGCCATGTGCTGAAAATGTCTGGAAATGTTGCTTAATTGCTGATTTTAAGTATTTTACCCAAAACACAAACATAAAGGCTTTGTTTTAAATTGCATTAAAAATTGCATACACAGCTGTCTCTACAAATTTAACCTGTCTGGTAAGCTGTCTAAATGCACAGTAAAGTGTCTGGATATGAAGAGGGTAGTTACCTGTCCAACACCTAATTCCTGAGTCCAGTTGTAATTATATGTTCAAAATATAACTGTTATAGTTTATGACAGTCCATGAATAGAAATTCATACTCTATACCTACACACATACTATTCAACTACAGGGAAGTCAATATACATTACATTCATTATATCCAGTATAGCAAATATACAAAAATATTCAGTTCTATGTACTCATATATATAGAACTTTCTTATGAATTTGAGAAAACCCATTTGTAGCCTTAGCAACGTAGCTAATTAAGCCGATTTGGTAGTATTTTTAATAGCTCATATCATATTTCACTTTGTAATCTTAAACATTTTTACTATCTTAAACATAATTTACCATTTACAGTAGGAACTAGCAGCTAACTCAAACCATTGTTTCTAAATTCCATTTAAAATCATTATTTATTCATAAATATTCAAAGTAAATACAAACAGGATTTTTGCAAGGAGAGACAAAAGACTCCTAAAACCCAAATACAAGTCTCTGCATGCTCTTTCCAAACTTAACATTTCCTTTTCATCATAAATATGCTTTCTCAATGCCAAGGTTAAATATATATTTAATAGCAGAACAATAGTGTGATCAACAGTCAAAATAGAGGGCAACCAGAGGCAAGAAAATCCAGTGTTTGTTTAACCCTTTCCCCTCCATGACTCACTTATTCTTAGTCATCAGTGCATGTGACCAAATGTTCTTTTACCTGTACAAATGCTACTGTTTTCTACACAAAATAAGTATCACTCTGTTTTCAGTCTCAACATTTTAGGACCTCTATTGAGCTCTGAGGTCTCAAGGGTGACACTCATTCTTGGTGAGTCAGCCTCCCATTCGATCCTGACAGCCTCCTCAACAGAAACGACATAAAACATGAATATTAGCTTTATGAATCTGCAGACAGTGTTTCTTGATGCCAAAAGGGATTTTCCTGAATTCTACAAAAATCCTGTGACCCTGCAGTCTTTCTTGATGGCTCCTTAGTCTGCTTTCAACTTATGCTTTAAGCACTACCAAGCCACATATTCTGAATTCTCATCTTTACTCTTTATTTTCAGTTATCATCCCATGAGATCTGATTTTACCTCTGATACACAGATTTTTTTTAAAGTATTTGCCCAATTTGGAAGTGTGTCAGAAGAATAAGAGAAAAACAGCTCCTTTCTTCATCTCGGAGAAAAGCTGTTCTTGTTTGAATAAAAATGCAATAAATACGTAACCAGAAGGGTCTTTACTTTGATGTCTGAAGGTTCCCTGTGACAGACTTCTAATTTGAGGAGGAAAAGATGAAGACAGTCCTCATCTGTATGCTACTCTGTAGAGGTCTTGGTTTGACATCACACAAGTTATGCACTAGAAAGAGTGCAATGGGAGGCACTTCAAAAGCCTAATAAGACCACGTGGAAAAGTGGTATTTTCCACTTACCATAGATACACTAAGAAATTTACTGCCATTCTACACCTAGAGTTTATCATCCATTCTACACCTCGAGTTTATCATAATTCAGGCACTTAACTCTGGCAGCCTTGCAACATGTTCTGGTAGAGTGTGTTTTCTGACTGTGTGTGCGCTGCCAGAGACTCTGAGCAGGGACATAACTCTACAAAAAAGGATGAATTTTATCACAAGATTAGAAAAACTCTCTTATTGCTTACTTAAAACAGAGAAACAGATGGTTTTCTGTTTTATTTTTTAAACAGGTGCCTAAATTAATTTTCATCCATTAAACCACACCTTTAAAATTTATCTGTGAAATTGAAAACTCACTTTTGTTGGGATTGGGAATAGGAATTGCTTATGCACCACTATGGACCTGGGAAAATTGAAGTTGGGTGCTGGGGATAGGTACCCTGTGGGCTTTTGCACTCAGGCAAAGGTGCTAAAGAGGAGGACCTGTAGGATAAGTACTAACATAGAAACCCAAGGGATGACAGAGAGCACAGGCACCTCCAGAGACTTATAATACCTGTGGAGAAAATAGCTGGCAGTTCAATAAACAGGCATTAAAAGCAATTGCTCATTGTCTAGCCACAACCAGGTCAACATTTTCACTCAAGGGAATGAAATACTAAGGATTTTAAATATTTTAATATATTATTTTATATCTGCATAGGCATACCACTACTGTAATACAAAAAGTAAAAATGCCAGAAGATACGTCTAACAAAACACTATTAAGAACAACCCAATTTATCAGCCAAAACTTTGTTTTCAAAAGCTATTTCAACCAGTGCTGCAGCCCTGCTCTTGTATTGGTCAATAACACATCCTACCAAAGCATCAGCTGGGGGAGGATATTATTTAAAGCAATGAAGTCAAAGCAGGACTTCATACCTTTTATAAGAGCTTCATGTAAGAAGAACAATATGACACCACACAGCAGAAAAACTGTACTCAGTGGTAATCCATCTGAATCATATTGATATTTAAAATCTTTTTCTAGGCAAGATGGATCTGAAGTCTCTGATTATTCAATATAAAACAGTAAGAATCAAAAGAAGGATTGTCCCTATAACAATGTAGGACAGGGTTTAATTGTATATTGCAGTTACAATACAAGGAGGGGAAATGTAACATTGCTCATTCATTGCTATCTCTAATCAATAGATTGTTACATTGCAGCAAAAGAGTAAAGCATCTGTATTTAACTTTCTTCATTCCAACCTATGTATTCATTTGCATTTATGCTATTACAGTATGACTCAAAAATCAGAGAAATAACAACTAAAGCTTTTCCAGATTTTCACACAAAATCTGCTATTGGTTTTTCTGTTGTACATTTACTCTGAAATACTGATAGTTTGTTGTATATTCAAAATAAATAGCTTTGGGGACTGATTAGTCTGAAAACAGAGGAAACACCTGATCTTTCTCAGGAGCTAGACTTGTCATCAAGAAAGCACATGGGATTATTCTTTAAATAACCTACAAAATCAATGTATTTGAAAACAAAAATTAATTCTGGCCTGGAACATCACAGCCTATCAACCAGGAAGGAAAGAAATAATGTATTTCTCCTCTGCATTATTTATTCACAATAGGTTTAGAGCAGAACTGCAGAGGTGGCTGAATTCTCAAAGCAAATTCAAGCTGAAGCCAAGATTCTCACAAAAAATTTCTAGCATTCTGACAGAGGAGTTTTATAGATCCAGTATATGTAGGGAGCACCAAGAGGAAAGCAAGGTCAAGCTCAATGAGAGGACTGGCATCAAATCTCTGGCTACCTTTGGTGCCAGAAATTCTGGATGAGTGGAGCTCTATTTTAACCTTTCCAGAAGCCATCCTTACAGTAAATAAGGAAATGCAGCAGGAAATGCACAAACCAGCCACTTTAATATAGTTCTCTTACACATAAAAGGACTTCATCTCTCTTGTCAAAGCTACAGAGTTGGAGGGATTTTGCATGGGGTTTTTCTTCTACAACATTTTCACATTCATTAGAAGACTGAGCTGATAAGTGGAAATGTAGCTACTTGAATGAAGTCAAGAAAAATGCAGCACTCAGCTGGTTTCCATTCTCTCTCTCTCATCTCACACACAGATGATGTTAGTTTGCCCAGCTTTTTTGGAGACAAACCCTATTCCCATTAATTCATTCTGTGGCAGGACTCAATTTGAAAATAGCACAAAGATTGAGGGGAAATGGGCACAATAACAGTGGCAGGTTCTATAGAAGGGCAGTGCTTCACAACCATTCATTGTCTCCTAATGTTAATGCACTATCTGGAAATGGTAATTCTTGATAAATGAAGGATTTGCTCTCTAGCATAAAAAAGTTTTCCAAGTGTTCTGAAACAGTCATATAGGGATAGTTCAAACCCAAGACAAACATCTGACTTGCTCAGTTGTCTAAACCAGCCACCCACTTAGCCTGTCTTGTTTTTGTTACTTTGCTGTTTGGTGTTCTTATGGGTGTTTTTGCATTTTATCCTCACATTTTTCCTGTGATAGGAAAGTTATCCCTGAAATATCTCTATAATAATATCTATTGCAGGTAGACTCTATCTATAGAGGTAGACTCCATCTCTCTAGTATTGTCTAATACATGAGCTTTTGTTTTATGACTGTTTATATTAACAAGTAAATGATGAGCATGCTGAAAGCAAGTCAATGCATGTTATGATTTCCACACTATGTTGTCTTATCTTTATTAAAACTTATTGGAAACATTGTTGCATCCTTATTCTCATCTATTCTATATATTATATTACATATAGAATAAAAAATATATAATATATATAATAATATACATTCTAACATATGATTCATATTAAAGTTTCATTTAGTTTTTTTTTTAGAAAATGCTTTTGTACTGAAGTACTTCCTCTCTCTTTGTGAGATGGGGTATTTTGTTATTATAACTCCCAGTTCTAGTTTTCCAGATCCTTCCTGGGCAGGGGGGCTGGAACTTGATGATCTTTAAGGTTCTTTCCAACACTAGCCACTTTATTACTCCATAGCAAGAGCCAGTGATAAGAATGAAACCCAGAGCCCTTGGAAAGTTGCTGTGTATTGGCTGAAACATTTTGCTGAAGTAATAGCAGTTCCAATAAGCAAATTTGTAAATCAGTATCAAAGAGCTGAGTGGGAAATTAGAGGGTGTCATTATGCTGTTCAGTAGCCCACTAGACTCTTGATTTAACTGCTTGTCCACAGCCTCTGACAGCATTCATAGCTCCAGTCATATCATAAAACAGATGGCACCTAAGCATTCACTTTTAATTACAGCAGTCATCATGAAAGCTTCAGTAGCTTGAGTAGATTTTTTTTTATATATATATATATACATAAAATTTTGGTTGAGGTGAAAAGAATTGTCTTCAGCTTTAAACATAAACAAAACACCTTGATATAGTAATTGTTTAACTGGATCATTACCCTCCTGTAGTGATTTATATGTACTATTAATTCTAATCTTAGATTAACAATTGCAACAGTGCAAACATATCTCATTAGAGGCCTATAATAGCTCATTTTAACATCAGCACCAAGATTATTTACTGTTTGGTTCTCTTAAACTCATATTTATCAGAAGTAGTGAGTTAAATTTATCACAAAGGGAAACATTTGAGGGAAGTGACACTAAGAGAACAAGAAGAAAGACAAATCTCTTGCTAGAAAACCTGAATTTCATATTTCAAAGCAGCAAAAAATCAGAACAAAGAGAAAGATAATATACCTCATGTTGTGGAACATCAAGGTGACTGTTACACTCCCAACACATAAGGCAGTCACTATCAGCAGTGCCAGCTGCCCATTATAAACAGCTTTTCTACTTCAAAGATGATAGAGACTGTGACCCCCCTTTCACATTCTTATTGACCAGTACATACAAGTAGTCAACTGAGGCTTTATTCTGCAGATGCCTGGAGGATGAGCCTCAAAACAGCAAAACTGACTCCTCAGCCTCAGGTTAGTTCACAAATTGTTGATGCTTTGACACTTCCACTCAGCCATTTCATTCGTGTTTCTTTTCCTTTTCAATTGGAATGCAACACTCCACAGATTTCACTTCAAAATCACAATTAACAGCTTCTGTATGAGTTACCCATTAAACTCTGGAGTGTTTTGGGACCAGCATCTGGTGACTTTAATCACTTCTCACATTTCTCAAGAGGCCTCTGGCTTTGCATCGATGCCAGCCCTGGGGCAGCTTTCCCTGCTCACTCTTGTGTTTAGGCTTTTACCTTTTTTCATTTTACTTCTGTCTTAAAGCTGAACATGAGCCAACAGTGTGCCCAGGTAGCCAAGAAGGCCAATGGCATCCTGGCCTGGATCAGGAACAGCGGTGGCCAGCAAGTCCAAGGAAGTGATTCTGCCCCTGTACTCAGCCCTGGTGAGGCCACACCTCAAGTACTGTGTCCAGTTCCGGGCCCTCAGTTCAGGAAGGAGATTGAGGTGCTGGAACGGTCCAAAGGAGGGCAATCAGGCTGTGAAGGGACTCCAGCACAGATCCTATGAGGAGAGGCTGAGGGAGCTGGGGGTGTTCAGCCTGAAGAAGAGGCGGCTCAGGGGAGACCTCATCACTCTCTACAACTCCCTGAAGGAGGTTGGAGCCAGGGGGAGGTTGGTCTTTTTTTCCCAGACAACTCTCAGCAAGACAAGAGGGAGGGGTCTTAAATTGTTGCCAGGGAGGTTTAGGTTGGACATTAGAAAGAATTTCTTTACCGGAGAGGGTGATCAGGCATTGGAATGGGCTGCCCAGGGAAGTAGTGGATTCTCTGTCCCTGGAGATATTTCAAAAGAGACTGGATGTGGCACTCAGTGCCATGGGCTGGGAACTGCAGCAGTGGTGGATCAAGGTTGGATTGATGATCTCTGAGGTCCCTTCCAACCCAGACAATTCTATGATTCTATGATTCACAGAAAACAGAGCCAATAAGCCTGAGCAAGGCACGTTTCTACACTTCCTCTACACTTCATTTGGTGAGTATTGCAAGTCCCCTGCACAAAATAATAACCAGTTCCAACAGGCTTTTAGAGATAAAGTTTTCCACCTAGTTACACTGAAAGGCACTGCCACTATTTGCAGTATCAGTAGAGCACATCAGAAATGTGAATATTTCAATGAGCTGGAAAAGAACAGCTCATAGGAACTTACACTCTTTGGCTCATTTCTGCCCCAATATCTTTATCTCCCATTTTCAGTTGCACAGAACACAAAAATTTACTCTCTTTTCTTCCATTTTTCCACAAATGCAAATTCCTCTTTAGGTGACTGACCAGGGTATAGTATAATATGCAAATGTGTGTGTGTGTATGTATATAATACATACATATTTTAATACATTATATGTACTGCTAAGCATCCATATATTACTTTTTATATTATCATATCTGCTTTATTAATTAGCTCTATTAAATAACCAAACTATACATTATTTCATTGTAGAATTTACACAATAAAAACTACTCGAGTGAAAATTATCTTTGGACAGACATTTTTTTCAAAAAAACCCTATATGGTCATATATTTTAAAGTTTTTAATACAAACCACAGAAAATACCATCCCTATTAAAATCCAAAACATACGTTTCAAAAAAGTATAAGCCATGCTCAAACACAGAGAGGAGACAAAAAAAAATTAAAGCAAATATAAACTTAAGTTATGAGTATCTAAACCAGGAAACCTGAATTTCACTTGATTCTTCAATGTTTGGCCTGGGTGAACCCTTCTGAAGATCCTACGCAAACTCTTCTATTAAGTTCTTCAGAGAAATACCAAAAATAAGCAAAATTCTAATCTAATACAGATGATACAGTACATAAAATATTTCTCAAAGTAAGACTGAGAATGTCTGGTTGCTGACAGAGGAGGTGCTCTGACACACAGGATCCTACACATGACAAGCACTTGAGCTCAAGCTGTGCTGCTCACAAGGAATGTTTCACACTGTGGGCTCTAATGAACAAAGCAGCAGTGAGAATCCCAGGCATACCATTGCTAAAGATTTAAGAGAACTTGACATCAAGACACTTTGTATTTTCCTCAACACTCCTTGCCTGCCACACATTCTCCAAATTGGACACTTGCACTGTTTATCCTGCTGTTGGTGTTACCACCTTAGTTCCATGGTGCCATTTCCTGCGTTAGGGGAGCTATCAGAGAGGAGTCTGATTTGTACTGCTTACTTTTATTAAATATTCATAACTTTATCCAGGCTTAAGTGCTGTAATTTGCTAAATTGTTCTGACTTTAAATCAAGATGAATTCAGAAACTGAACATTGATTTTTAAAATATCTTGAATGCTGATACAGTTTAAAAACCGAACACTATGGTGTTATGCTTTGGGGGGTATTTTTGGTAGTGTTATTTTTTTTAATGTTCCATACACATCTCAAAATATTCTCTACACTCTAGTAATCCTATGGGAAAAACATGTTGGGGAAGTTGTAATATTTTCAAATCAATATATTTTATTAAACACACAAAGTCATTGTCACACTTCAAGGCTTGGTTTCTTTTTTCATTTTCAATATTAACTAAAAATAATTTTAACAAGATTTTTTTTTCCCTTGGAAAGAAAATATGAATTATATAAAGGCCAATCACTCAAGGTGCTTTCCTAAAGAGTGTCCTTGGAATTGAGTTGCTATTTGCACACACATTATTGAAGTGCAAAGCTTTTAAATCTGATTGCTTTAAGTTCAAACGGAAAGGATCATTGCCAAACAAATTGATCTTGTTCACAAAAGCATGGTCTATAAGCAAACTATAACTCCATTACAACGGAAGGGCCTAATTCAATAAATAAAACACAGATTTTTAAAGTTACCTGTGCAGCTCTTTAAAGGTTCCGTAGGACTGTACATGGAAGCTGCATTACTTTATCTGAAAGTAAAGCAAACAGGCACTATCCAAAGAGAGTTTCATATTAGACACTGTGTATGGGTTAAAAGCTGCATGTCTGACAAGATCACTGGAGTGTCAGGACAATCAGTTCTGTCAAATAAAACAAGCTAAGGGTCAATGGTGGCAAAGACATACCTGGCAGTGTCAAGTAAAAGGATGACCTTTGGGCAAGTATTTGGTCTGACAGTCAGCAGTTTCAATCCCAATTTCAGGTGAACTCGGTAAATTGATTACTTTCTCTGTACCCCCATGCTCCAGCTGGAAAAAACTCTATCAGAAATTGTCCTTATGACACAGACTTTACATCGCTGCCCAACAGAGGATGCTGCCACAGCTGCTTCTATTCCTTTAGCACTCACACTGCAAAGGAATTCATCCAAAAACCTGGAAAACTGTCTCCTTTCTCAATAAGAGTGGAATTAACATTACTCTGTATATTGATGCTTGCTTCATTATAAAACAACCCACCATCAACAACAACAACACACAGTAGACCTGTACTATCCACGGATATACAGCTTCCCAACAGCTGGAGGAAAGCCCACCAAGCAAACTGCATATCAGTTAAGAAGAGAAAAGACAAACAGGGCCAGCTCCTAATTTGTCACTCTGGAGAGCACCCACTTCCTCCCTGAAAAAGTGATGTAAGCCACAGCTCACAACAAAAGTGCTGCCACTGCCACCAAGTCTCTTCACTCCATATGTGCAATGCCTTCAGTACCTTTGAAGACATCTTCCATACAGTTGCCATTATCAGAATTAGCAGATCTCCTTACATGCCTTTAAAGTAGTTTCTTCTCAACTGGTTTATATTCTCTGAGGTCTGCAAAGGTTTTAGACCCCTACTTTCTACACGCTCTGTACCTACCACCCCATTCTCCCTCTGTTATATCTGCATACCCTATAATGCAAGGTCCATGTGCAGTGCCTCAAACCCTCTTTTTCTGGTCCCATCCAAGTTCTCTTAATTCTGGTTTCTACCTCTGCACTTAACTGAAACTGTTTCTACTGGACCTCATTTTCCTTAGTCAGTCTTCTCTTTAACTTTCCTGATGTTTTTTAATACAGCTCATCATGTTCTGATAAACTTCCTCTTCCCAGCACTTTTCTCCTGGGTTCTTCCTGCTGCCACTCGTTCACAGCCTCTCCAGAGGACACATTCAGTGACATTTTTCAAGTTCCTGAAAAAAGTCTTAACATCCATTTATTCTGTACTTTTCCCTCTTTACACTAACCTCACCCAGTGAGCAAACTAGAAAAAAAGCCACTTCCATTCACATGCTGATGAGTCTTGATCTATTTCTCTGTGACACCTTGTTCATATGCTGTTCAGTCTAAATTGCTAGCCTGGTTTCTGGACACCTTCCTAAGCCTTGTATTGGTAATGAGATTTCTCAACCCTCTCTCTTCAGGGAAAGGAAATCCTTTCTCAGTAAAAATAGAGCCAGAACATCAGACCTCAGTCCAAGTAACATCGTTGACTCTAAGTTCCTTCAAAATCTCTCATCCTGGATAAGCCCAAAATCTTGCAGACTTGTTAGACATAACCTCCCTAATAAAGAGGGATTTTTCACCCAGCTGTAACATTAAAACTCCTCTCCCAGCTCTGATGACACTACATGGTTGATTAATAGAAATTTTGTCTTTCTGGACCTTAAGAACTGCAAACTCCTCTCATATCTTTGCTGAAACTTCTGCTACAAAGAGGATCACTAACTACCTGCTTTGACCATTTCACCTATCTCTTCACATTGCTTCAATAACTCCCTTGTATCTGTCACATTAAATATATACTATTTCCACTTCTACACACCATATACTTCTTATTACAGTTTTCCAGGTTACCTCTATCTCCTCATCATTATGCCTTGGTGTCAACCTTCTTCACCTAACCCTGTTTGTAAAAAACTGAACCCAAATAGTTTTAAATTCCATTATATCTTCTTTACACTCATTTCAAAAATCCTGGTACAAAAATGCTATTTCTGTCATCGAGCAACATTCATCATCAATCTCTTTTATTCCCCAGATAGCCCTATGTGTCACCTTGCCTGTAAGTTCTTGGGGACACACATTCATTCATACTGCACCCAGTAAAACAACCCCCAGTTCATGAATAGACACTTAAGTATAGCAAGTACACTTGTCATAATAAGCACCAGCACTAACAGTAGGAAAAATAATCATTTGCATAAGGCTATAAATTGGCTTTTTTTTTTCAAAACAACTCTTAAATCCTTGCTAGTTTTTAAGCTATTTGCCACCCTCCAAGGGTACAAAGGTAAATGAAGGAACTGACACATCATGCTTTATGTAGATGATACACTGCTCTATTCGTTTTGACACAGAACACTCTTTGCCTGAGGAAAAGACAATCTTATGCTGTTACCATACTGTCTCAAGTTATAAACCCTAATTTAATCAGATGTAACTGTTTGTCCTTGATGAACAAGGTTGCCAAGTTTCTCCTCCCTTACATTTCTAGAGAATTCCCTGTGAGCCTCTGCTTTGGGAGGGTTTTTGAGCTCTACGTTTGAACTATGAAGAAATGAACATAACATTCAGTGTTGTTCTCCTACACACGGGGCAGCTCTGCATCAAAAAGATGTCTCTCACCCTTGCACCTACACTGTGCACTTTGTCTGGCATAGAAATAACTCTAAGAGAAACAGAGCATCTGACCTAGGACGACTTGTTTGAGATAAATCTCAAAATCAAAGTAAATCTTGCCCAAGCTTTTATCTTCCACAGAGACAGCACTACACTCTATGTGCAAGCAATTAGTGAAGGCTTAGATCATTTTACAAATTAGTTTGAATTTTTAAAATAATTCTTAGGTAAATTTAATTTTATTTCACCTACTAAAAGTGAATTAAAACCTCCTGTGAAAAGGTGCAAAGCAGGTGCAAATTATTATTTAACAATTATTTCTCATCCTCCTAAAGATAAATGGCCTTTTCCTATAACCTCTGAAACAACTAATGAAAAGAGTTAGTGATTTTCTTAATTTCAGAACAATGGGTCTAGAAGTGCATTTCAGGGGAGAGATGATTAAATTGACTGTACACAACCCATACTCCAAGTAAACCAATGCCTGTGGCTAGAGACACTTGCAGATACCTCCCTGGAAAAAGCCAGGGATGTACAGAGTCTTGCAGAAGGTTAAAAAACTGAATTCTAATAACTGTTAGTAAGTTTGAATAATTCTATTAATTTATATGGGAAGCCAGAGATGGCAAAATAGCTTTTGTATGGCTATTAATTTTTTTATTTTATTTTTGTAAGACAAATATTTTCTCCTGTGCCTGTACTGCCTACAATAGGTAAATACTAGTATAGCAATGAAGTGCAAATGTAGGAGCATGTTTTTAAAGTAATCATCCATAATTAATTAGTAATCTCTGCTTTATGGTAAATTATATCTAAACTGTAGAGAATTATCCTTTCTAGGAATTATAGAGTCACCTGCAGATTTGCAGTATCTTAAGAGAGACATTTTTTATATTTTTATGTATTATAGTGACCAAAGATATGACAGAGTACTTAATTTAAACTTTAACATTGAACCAAACTCTACATTAAAAATATCTGTGTGTGTGTATAATCTATCTTTAAATGCACAATATTCCAGGAGTCAGATGAACAGTCTGAGGTATAAGAATTTGGAAGAAGCACTCAAGAAGGAGATGAAGGTGGGGGTTATTTTTTGGTAGTGATGTTTTGTTCAGTGCTCACTGGAGAGTTTTCTGCTCATGTAAAAGGTGATGCCAGCTGGCACTGAAGACAGTACTGGAGAAGGCGAAACTGCATGTGGCCCAATACAAGTTTTTAAGTCATTAATAGCTCCTATTCCTTAAAAAAACCTCTTATAAATACAGCTGCTCCTGACAGATAGACTTCCCTCTTCCCCAATCCTGTGGTTGAATTTCTGCAAAGAGCTTCTTCTGGTGGTGCCTGTGTTAAGGTGGGGCTACACTGGAAGAAGTCATGAACACAGCACTAGAGTAACACCATATCCTGCTTCCAGGGACACCAATGTCAGCCTCCACATCCCATTGCCTTCCACTCTACAGACATGTCAGCTTTTTTCAGTGCCCTCCCATGTGGGCACATTTACCTTGTACAGTGCTGTTCAGCTTCCATATATAACAGGTGAAACTCAGGAAAGTTAAATATAACGGGGGCCTTTTTTTTTAAATCATTAATAAAAAATTGCAAGAAATGAAAATTAATGAAGCTCATGAGAATTAAAAGTTTATTTTACATATTTCAAGATTTTTTTCAGACAGCTATTTGGCATGGTTTCTTTTAGACCTGTCATCCTTACTTGTGGACCCAGCAAAATTTTTCAGAACTGAGTCATGCTTTAGCAGCTGAACACTTGCAATGAAACAAGGAGCCAAAAGTATACTGAGGATTAAGCATCTGGAGCAAGAGGAAGCCCCAGCTCATACAGATTTAATGACATTTAAAAATAAATGATCCCCTCTGCATAAGTGTCCAGTCATCAGATTCAAAATATGAGCTGAAAAATCTAGTTCCTTCAGACCTGGCATATTATTACTGACACTGAGGGACTTAGTAAGACTGCTAGTAAAGCAGCTTCCACTAGACTTGTAAGAACTTTTCTAATTCCTGCCAGTGTATTCAATTTTCATATTTCTTTTCTTGATTGACTCAAAAAAATACTGTCAGTATTTGTTGATTTACAAAATTGGATGCAATGCTCATGTTTCTCATTATTTCAACATTCAGGTTCAAAATCTGATGCACATTACTAGTTGAGATAAACAATAAAGATTTCTAAAATTCCTGTCACTAAAACATACCTGCAGTAGTGAAAAGGGTGTCATTTACATGAAGTTGTGTGAGCAACTCATTAAGTAACTTATTAACCAACTTAGGTTTCTTTTTTTTTCCTCTTTACAGTGCCTGAAAATCTCTTAACAACATGTCAAACAATCTTCTCACAGTGATCCCTTAGCTTGGATAATCGTGGTAAAAAAAAAAAGAAATAAAAAAATTGGGAGGGTTTGTTTTGGGTTCTTTTCTGGCCAAGTGGAAAGAAAACTACTTCTAAGACAAATTAACCCAAAATGGGAGGGTTTGTTCTCAGTTAGGCTTTAGCAGCTTAATGATATTTTCTTGGGGCTTGATTATAATTATTATTCTCTTTAAGAACAAGGAGTCTTACTGTATTGCAAATGTAAAAATAGCAGACAATATTGTATCTTGGAGAAAGCATAAGGAAACAAGAAGATTTAGAAAAAATAAGGCGGGTATAATTTAACTTGAACTATTTAAAGTATATTTGCAATTCTGTTACCAGCATATAAATCACTACAAGCTCTTTACAAAAAGCAATTGCTTTCTAAAAACAGAAGAGGCATATTTTTTCCCCCAAAATTATTCACAACCATCTCAAGATGTTTATATATTGTACGTAAAACAGATATACAGACTACCACTGAACATTTGGGATATTAATACAAAAGAGATGTATGCGAGTATGAAAAGCCAAGTGCAAGAAAATTAGTAATAAACTTTTTTCACTGTTAAATCCTGAAAAGTAAAGGTCTCTGCTTGCTATGAAAAACCATTTCATAGAATTGGTTTGTGGGTGCAGACTATTCACGATGCCATAAATAATCCCTGCAGCTCCAGCCAAGTAATAGCATGTCACCAACTGCAGAAGGGGAAAAGAGAAGGTTGGAGCATCGCTCACAAACAAGCGCCAACTGGAAATAAGGTACTCATCATTCTCAATGACCAGGACTGAAGGAAGGCCACAAACCAATGTGAAATGTTCCAAAAAGCCTAAAATCAAAAGCAGAATATCTATACTTATTTAAAGAACCAGTCAGAACTTTTGACATGAACTATGGTAAGAGAGAAAGAGAGAACAGTCATTGCTTTTCAGGGCACAGATAAATTACTGCTGTTTAGCAAACAGTAGTATTCTGGAAGTTTACAGCTTCAGAAATTGCAGCTGGAATTGCAGTGATTGAGATAACACTGCTGCAGTGACACATGGTTTTAGCATTAATTAATGCAACTCTACCACTCCCTTTTATTATTAAATGGTTAAAAATAACCCAAAAACCAAACACAACTTTTTCTACTAGGTTAAAGATGCAAGTAGAATCATAGCATCATGGAGTGGTTAGAGTTGGAAAGGACCTTAAAGATCATCTAGTTCTGCTTTCATCTGGTAGTGACAGATCTCTGCAGTGACATGTATATGTACTGGCAACCTTATTGCAGGAAGCTTACCAGCTCACCAGCAAGATAGACTCACAAGTAATGATATAATTTTCAAAGATGCACCTAAACAAAAACATTTTGGTTTTTAGCATTTCAGTGAAACTGACAAAAAACACATAATGCTGAGTTAAAGGTTTGGAAAAGCCAATAATTCCTTCTCTTTCCAAATCAATAACCACATACAGCTGTGTTACTGTCTCCTATTTACTGGTTTCCAAAAGAAAAGGTAATACTACTGAAAAGGAGGATGACTGAATTCTGTATCAACTGATACCACCTATGGCTTTAAAGAAAAATCTCATTACAATACATATCCCAAACAAACTCTATGTATTCTGTGAAGAGCAAAAACTCAAACCTCCTACAGCTCCTATACATCTGCAATAGCAAGCTTGAGAGACACTAAACTACAAAACCTCTTCTTCTTCTTAAAATAGTTGCTATACAAAATGTACAAAGTCTGAGTTTATTCAAGTAAATTATTTTTCCTAGTATGTCTTCAGAAGGACCCCTGGGTTATATTGAACATCCTGTGGACTAATTCAGGGAAGGCAGCTGGACTAGGTGACAAAAGTGTTTTATCTAGTGAGCTCTTGAACACCCTGAAGAACCATGTCTCACTGACCTCTCTTGCCAAGCACTCACATTGTTTGATTGATCTCCCTGTTAGAAAGCATTCCCTGTTCAGCTGCTTCCCATGAGACCAACCATAATCACCTTAAATAATTCCTCCTCCTCCCATGTTTCTTCTCAAGTATTTGTATTCTCAAGTATTCTCCTAGGCAGACTCTATATACCATGACTAGTCTTCACAGGTCACGTTTTCCTATCCTTTTATCATTTTTGTCACCTCTCTTTGAACCGTTTTCTATGTATTCATGTCACTGTGTAGGGTAAAGAGCCCTTATGATAAAACCAAACCATTCAAATACAACTCTGCTTGCAAGCAAAAAAATTATCCAGTGCTAAGTGGAAGAGGCAGATGACATCTGGCTGTACATAAGAGTCTCAGATCCTGTGTCTGGGCCAAAGAAACAAACTGAATAGCTGAAAGTAATACATTTCCTTCCCATTTCTGAATTACTAGTTTTTCTTTTCTTTAAATATGTTTCCTTTCTATATATTTTCCACATAGTCTTCAAAATATAAAAACACTTCTGTATTTACAAGCAGACCTGTTAAAATTGAGACTGGTTTTGCATATATAAAACGAACAATGGCACCAAGTCAGGTGCCAAGTATCAGGGATTTTTGCAGGTACAGAAGGGAACATTTTTCTCAAAATTATTAAGGAGACACTCACTTTCTTTAGATTAGGTTTGCTTTAATCCCAAAGTACCACTACTCAGTATATAGCCACATAGTACTTATAGCATTAGTTACTAACTGGGGAAATTTGTAAACCCACCAAAGGCTTTTACACTGAAGGCAGGTTGTGAAGGATGCATTTCTGTAAATTATATAAGAACACATATTTCATTGAAGCTAAAAGTTGTTATTCAGGACTGCAATTGTGCTGTACATAATTAGTTGCACTCATTGACTGAGACACCAAGGAACTGCTGTTACCTTTAACTCCCCATGCCACGTAAGCCCAGGTTCTGCTAGAAAAGGATTCTTCCCCACATCGTGCACCTTGTATCTAAAGCCTTTTGAGAGTTCCCTTCTAAGATTTAAATTTTCTCATATAAAGCTTTTCTGAATCAATCAAGATTCAATATAGGAAGATTGCCAAATAAATTACTTTTCATTTCTGCCCACAGTTAAGCTCCTGCAGGGAACTGGAAATATATCAAGATCATTGGCTTTAATGCTTATAATACACATTGCTTTTAGGTGAAGTGAGTAGTAAAACAGTTTAACACATTAGCCCCTGCACTCAAGAGACCTGCAGGGTCCTGACAGAGCACACACGTAACTCTTAGGGACATATTTGGAGCCTCATGCACTGAAAATGGACACACACTTTCTACCCAGCATGGGTTTGAATAAAAGCTGCATTGATTTCTTTTGAATATCTGGTTTGCATACTTTGTCAGGACTCATTGGAAAAGTAGGCAATGTGTATTTTTGCTGGAGGCCTGCTATGAACCCAATTAAACCACTAACTGAGCTGTGTATGTTACCACATTTCGAGGGCAGGTGCTCCCTCATTCCTCTGTTGAAAATCCCTATGTATGCACAAACACAAGAAGAATTTGCCTCTGTACTTAGTCTTTCCCAAGCCACCTATTTGCCTCATATTTATGATATAATTTACCTTATTAAATTAAAATCACCAATGAACATAAATGAGAATTTACTTATGCTGATATGATAAAAAAATTAATAAGCTAATTTAACTTGCTTTTTTCTTTTTAATTTAGCAGGCTTTGATGCAGCAAAACTGATAATTGGAAACAGGTCTCATCAACATTTTAATTTCTTGGTTCAGTCTTATCCTTGCTTAATAATAATAAAAAAATAATTAAAAAACCCCTACATTATTGCCAAATTCTTAGCTAGTGAATACATGTAAACATATACTAAGGATCCAATTCTGGCATATAAAGCAATGCAAAATAGTTCATTATTTAATATTAAAAAAGCTGGATAAACCTAATTAGAGCCAAAATTAGCCCACAGCATTAATTACAAGTTTGCCCAACAGCTACGTCCCTGTCCTAATTAGCCTCATTGATTTTAAGAAACCATTAAGAAAAAAAGATATACATATATTTCCTTCTTCATATTTGATAGAAAACTGTGATTCAGACATCAATAACTTGCTTTTTTAACATGAATTTGGAGATTTCCAAAGAAAACACAACTCCAAAACAATATATTTAATTTCTGTTAGACTATGGTAGATTTTCTGGTCACTTGTTCACCCAGAGTGGTTGAAATCCAGGTCAAAATTACTGGTGTGGAAGACAACCAGAGAAAAAGATTTGTCCTACAGAGCTGTCTACTGTAGTGAAAGTGCCCATCTGGCCAGTGCTCTCCCCCATTTGCATTAGACCCAAAATACACATGAGGTGGAGAATCTGATATTTCATTTTTAGACATTTACCAAGCAGCTTTGTCAAAAATTACCACTTCAAAAACATGACAAGGCATCACATAAGTCATAAAACATGCTCCTGAAATCTTGATGATAAAAACAACTGTGCACTGACCTCATTAATAAAAGTCTGGGCTCCCCGAGGACTTAGGAGTAGGATAGCCCTTCGCAATGTGTCCCGATAGCGGTTCAGCTCTTCTGTTTTCATGGTGGTGAAAAGGTTGGCAAAGACTCTGCTGATGTTCCTGTCCACTTTTTGTAATGATACATCAAGTCCCAGTCTTGAGGCCTGATCAAGAAATCCTTGCAGTCCGCGAATATCTGTAACACAGAAGGGAAAAAAAAAAAAAAAAAAAAAGGAAAAAAAAAAAGGAGGAAAAAAAAAAGACAGAAAAAAGAAAAGAAAGAAAAAAAAAAAAGAGAAAAAAGAAAAGAAAAAACCACTGCATCAACCTTCGCCAATCAGGCAAGCATCACTAATTACGTGGAAAAACACTTTTCTAGGGTTTTTTTCCTGCAGTGCTGTCAGAAGAATATTTCAAACAGGCACATACCAACAGTTCCCTTTCATAGCCAATGCCAGAAGGAAAACTCTATCAATTCCCTTTCCCCAGAGATCTCTGTAAAGACCCAGCTCATGAATTTGGGTGGCTGTACATACCTCCCCATAAGCTAAAGGACACAGCGTGTAACGCAGCACAGACAGACCCACTCCGACAATATCAAATGAAGAAATCCAGGAATAGATGAACAGAAAGGGGGATAAATCATTCATCCATAAACTTCTCTCCTTCTAACAAGTTCTCTTACATAAGATCATGCCTGGTTTTTTCCCCAAGGAAAAATATTACAATATCCAGAACATACACAGCCCTCCTTTTGACACCTTGTTTTTCCTTTTCCTATCCTATACGTAACCTACCTAACCAGAAATTTACCCTTAACCTGTAAAACTATGAAACAGTACAAAAAGTCCAAAGTCTCAAATCATCAGGGTATATAATTGTGTTAAAAAAAGATAAAAATCAGTAGGGAAAATCATGCAAACAAGCCCCTTCAAAATCTGTTGCTTTGAGCTCTGTCACTCAGCTTCAGGCTGATAGGAAAAAAATGTATTTTCCTAATCACTTCTGTTAGGACATTAACATGGAGAAACATACATTTCATATTATACTCATGCTGAAATCTAATCACTCAAACTGTGCTCTGTATTCATGACTCTCAGCATTTTCCTGTAATAGACATCTGAGTTTTTAGCTTGTAGTGAAATTTAGAGCAAGAGAAAGGTCAAAGTTTATAATGAACTATGTGGCTCTCAGAATTAACAGTGACCTGATTGCAGCTCTACCATGTCTTCAGAAGCTCTCAATTTTATCTGAAATATTAACAAACTTTTCTTAAGTATTTAAGACCCTTTCCTCACACTCATTTCTTGTAACATTTATGATCAATTTTCAGCTTTTGTGTGAAGCCAAATAGTATAATTTAGATTACATTTATTGTTCCTGTAATAAAACCAGCTCTTCAGAAAACTTTTCAGTAACTGAATTAATGGCCTTTATAAACTATATTGTAACAGCTGCTGAGCTTTTTTTATTTTTTTTTTTTTAACCTTGGAAGTCACTCTCTTCAAATGAAATTCTAGGTAACAATAACACAGACACTGCTAAAGAAAGAGGACTGAAAGTTAGACTGCTTCAGTACAGTAGCAAACTGTGCTGCCCCATCTGGGTGGGCTCTGAGACCATGCTCAATCTTGCTCCTGCATGGCCACAGAATATAGGTGACCTTTTTCTTCATCCCTCTCCCCCCCAAAAAAAAAAAAAAAAATGTCTGAAACTTGACACAAATAACACCTTACAAGGATATACCAGTTGAAGACCTTAGCTTGTGGACAAGAAAACAGATGAATTAGAAAGAAACATGAGAAAGGAACAGAAATTATGCTGTGGTTGGCACATCCCTAGCTGACTTTTCACTGCCCTTTTAACTCAGGTTCAGCTGACACAACCATCACCCCAGCCAGCCCCACCATCAGGAAAGGTGGCACTCATGAGGATTTTGGTGGTGACTTCTACAAACCTCTGGTAGTTTCCTCACACTATCACACAGCTGCTAGACTTGCTTATTGTCTGGAATCCTGAGTCACTGAGGAAAGAAGGGGGCTTATTGCTATGGAGGCATTTTTGGAAAATGCCAGAAGACTTTAGAACTTGTATAAAAGTTAAATATCGCAGGTGTGCTGAGACAGTGTGAGTGACAAACAGCTATTGTTTGCAGGTGGAAGTATTATATTCAAGTTGTCAAACAAAGTTTGGATTTTTCTAATTTAAATTCAGTAAACTAGATTTCATTACTTATACCAGTATGGATCACTGTATGGATCTGTGATACATGAAACACAAATATTTTTCTTTTAATAATGTTTAGTCCAGTGCTTGACAAGCAGTAAGAAAACTCCCTTTTTTACCACTTAATAATGACTTGGGGTTTTGTGCAAAAATCTAAAGTTGTTACTGCACAATGGAAAGCTATTTACAAAAGATTAACTGTCCTGATATTACTCCAGATTTTTTTGCCTTCTTTTCAACTAACCTGATGAACTGCTGCTTAGAAATACTGTTGTAGACCAGTGGAAAATACTTGATGCACATGATAAGACTGTTTGGACTCAGAATAGCATTTGTATTGCTTTACAAATTATTCCCTCAAGGAAAATGGGTGATTTCCCAGTTTGAAAAAAGGAAAAGGATTCAGGCTTTTTCCAGCTAGAGAACAAAGCAAAATTTGAGATGGAAGAGACTGTCCAAGCTCAAATGTACAACAAGAACAATCTATCAGGTTTTCACAGACAGAAGTGAACGTGAATTTTTTCAGTGTTGGAATTAGATAGAGCTGCATTTTCAAGTGATCTACACCAAACCTTTCACTTGCATGTTTGCAAGAGGGAAAAGTAATTAAGTGTGGAAAATAATGAGAACAGGCAGGAAATGCTGAGCTTTGGAGTTTTCTCATTTGCTGATTGTAGGCTCTACACCCTTTTTTTTTCCAGTGATAACTTTATTTGACCATTATTTTGGTGATACATTTAATGTAGTGAGAACAGTGTCAAGGAGACTTGAATACTTTCTTTAGTATTTATACACTTTCATAAAAATACATACACCTTTTCCAATATTTTAGGAACAATTTGGGGACATTTTTCCTTCCAACTGAAGACAAAAAATACTATTTCTTACCTCTAATACAAAGATACTCTGCTTTATTGTATGCTTTATTATTCTTAAGACAGAATAAAATGTACATTCTAGGATTCACTGATCTGGAAGATAACCTGTAAGCACTCTGAAACAGGTTTCCTAAACTACTTCAGTTTCATGGGTTTCATTAATTTTATTTTACAGTAGCTGTTGTACCTCATTTTTGCAACTGCAAGTTGTTTGCATAAGAAATAAGTGAAAAAATGACTGGTGTGGCAAAGAGACACATCCTGATTATTGACTCCTGCTGCACTGAAAGCTTTTTGAATGCATGATTTTAAATACCATCTTTGGGTACTTGCTACAGATAATGACCCAATTGAAGGATTTGAATATACTCTAGTATTTTAGAAAACTGAAAGTGGACATACTTCAGAAGGACCTTTTATTCTTAAGTTAATAAATAACAAAATTCTCTTCCTTCAAAGAATAGAGGGAAGATGACTATTTATGCTTCCAAAAGAGACTTGTTTTGTCCAAATCATCTTGAAGGTTTACTTTGAGCTAGAACTGAAATTTTCAGCCTAAAAAGCTCACAGTACTATTTAAACCGTTCAAATAGACCAGAATGTATGATAGCAAAGTCTTTTACAATAGATATGACTACATTAATATATGAATGTAAGTCCTTATCATACCTCAGTAAAAATGTGATTATATTAATAAGGTAAAATAAGGTAAATTCTTCACTTTTCTATTTTTATCCTGTTCTTACAGTCTCTCTCCACCTACCACATTTCTTTGTCTCTGCCTACCATATTCCCACAATTCATACTAAGATAATTGCTATCTCCCAGATAATTTTTCTATGAATGTTAGACCTTAGTTTCAAAACACTGTCTGTGATTTAGTCACCTAATTCCTAATGGGACTTAATTTCAAAAAGTTTTTGCTAAAAATCTTTGCTTCCTTGAACGCTTTTAGATATACCAGAACTCAAAATCTCTGCATTTTCTTTTTTTTTTTTTCCACAAAGAAATTAAGTCAGTAACTAGGTAACGGTTATTACAGCAAGTACATACTACATACAATAAAAAGTACAGTAAAGCCATTAATTAAATCGGATTAATTTTGGTTTATTCAGCTTATAAAAGAACAGCTGTACCAGATGAGACCAGATAAGAAATTCTGTCAAGCTCCAGAACCTGCCTCTGATAAACAGAGTGCAAACCAAGAGCAATCATGAAGTGATACTTCCCTCTATCATTCTTCCAAGAACAGATTGCAGTGCAGGGAATTCCTCAGGCAGGTGTGATTTCAGTGTATTTCCATGCATTACACAGGGGTATTTCTGCACACCAACCCCCAATGTCTTTCTCCTCCATACAACAGCACAATTACCCTTTAAGCCAACATAAACTAAGAGCATTCAGATCACCTTCACCTTTTTAACCTGGGAATTTTTGGGATCCCATTGGAGTCTTCCATCCCCTTTTAACACCTTTCTCTCTGTGTTAGCTCTACTAATATTAGTCAAAGAGAAGGCAAGGTGCCAGCACTGCCTGACCAGCCAGGCACTATGTAATGCCACTCAGCCCCAGGTGCTGCATAGCCTCTTCTCAAAGAGATGAGAGAAAAGCAAGAAATCAGAGGTTTCTGGAGAGAATAAAGCAAATTATCAGATGTAAGCTTTATAGAAAACAGGGAACATTGATTTGCCATTTAAATCTAGATCACAGGCTGACATCTGACCACCTCTCCATAGAAACTAAAAATCTTACCATGTGTTTTGATACTAGCATTGGGATTAATCAAATGCAAAGATCTACTCAGAACCCCTTGTGATATAAAAGGCTGAAGCCTGTATAATGGCTGCAGAAAATTTTTTATTGGACAGTTATACTGCCTACATCGATTTTGTTATCAGACTTTTAAATACTAAAAGGACTTCAATTAGAAACAAAGCATAGGCATTGGTGATTTTCACTCCTGAACAGAGAGGAAAGGGACAGAACACACCATAAAGCCATATAGGCACAAACAGATAATTTCAGATTCACCTTATTGTAGATGATAGACATCAGTATGAAAAATATTATAAAGTAACTCTGTATGACTTCATACTTGGAGCAGCTGGTCCAGTCCAAAGGTAACTGGAGCCTTCCAGGGGGTCCAGAAGCACAAAGAAGCTTTTAAAGGCTACAACAGCCCTTTCACATTTAGCATGAAAGGTCAACTACAGGTCTCTCCTGATGGATTTTAACACTTAGTATTCAAAAGCACAAGAGAAATCACCTCAGGAAATTAATTAGTGTTAGGAAAAATGTGGACATATGCTGCAATTGGTGTAAAAAGGTAATTCACTGAAGAACTAGCATTTCAATTCAAATCACCCATTTCATTCTTCCAAGTGCAATAATTGCAAACCTTTTGCCCAATGGTAAACCACTCAAATGAGCTGTAATAGCTTTCCATCTCACTACTGCTGATAATGCATTAAAATACTTCTAAAGACACTATGCGGTGCTACTGCTCTATCTTCTTATGAGACAAAAATAGATGTATTATTAGAAATTTTGCTGACATGCATTGTAAGTTTAAATGAAATACTCCTTTCAACTAAATTAATTTTAATTATTGCATGAAATTACTGACCCTATTTGTTATAGCTGAGCACAAGCAATTCTAAATATCCATCCACCAGTATGTTAGGAAAATACATCCTTCTTCTGGAGGTCTGAGTGCACCTTGCTGAAAGCCATATTATTTTACACTAACATCTGAATTAGTAGCATCTGTTTAGGATTGTAACCTGGTTCTGTTTTAGAACACGTGCTATTGTTATTGTTAAGGGGTTGTTACTGCACAAAGTTTTGTTCTCTCACTTTGACACATGAAGCAAGTCCTTCACATATAAGACAAGCAACCCTAAACTATGGATAAGCAAATGGAAATAAGTGCATCCTGGAACAGGCCAAGTGTGCAAAGGAAATGCCTCAGACAGAGAGGAAAAAGTTACCTCTTCTCATTTTGAGAAAACCAGAAGTCAGCTTAGAATCTAAAAATTCATTCTGTACATGAACAGAGTTGTGTCCAGCACAGAGAAGGCAGAAGCAAATCCCTTTGCTTTTAATAGGTTGCTGAGTGAGTCTCCAACTTTAAATACTGCACATTCCAATCTCAAGAGAGGCAGCAACAAAATTACTGCAGATACAGAAATTAAATTCCCCCTTGAGGAAAGGCTACTTGTATAAAAGAACTTATTCTTTTATACATGTAATAATAATACCTTGCATTTATACATTACCTTTTAGCTAAGGATCTCAGTGTATTTTATAACCATCTGTACAGTACAATATACACTACAAACAAACATGACAGGAACTAGTTGCTGTTATGACCACTTAACTACATGTCAGCAAATAGTAATTCAACTTTCTATTGAAGAAACATTCTCTCATGGGGTATTTATGCAAGTCCAAGTAGAAGCAGGTGCCCTGGGCACACCGAGTCCCAGAAAGGCTGTCAGAGCTGCCAGCTCTCACTTTGTTAGTGCCATCTAGGTATGGACTCCTTTTCACCAAGGAAATGGGAATTCTCTTTAAAGTTACTATTTCTCAACCTGTCACAGATTTTGGACAAGAAAATCCTTACTCATATTTATTTTGTCTCAAGTCTTTTACACTGCAAAATGTAGATGCCACTTTGGCAGAAGCCAGTTTCACTCCATGGCTCGCATTTCAGAGTCTTCAGTACAGAGGTACAGGTGAAGTGGAGAGCTGCCTTGTCTTGAGCCTTACTTATTATTGCAGCACCCTCTGATTGAGTCAGTGCCTGGCTACAGTTATCAGTAAGGTTCTGTGTCACCACACCACTTGCACCAGACATCAGCTCACGTGGAGCCTGAACGTGACACTGAGCTGCACAGAACCCACCTGCCCTGGCAAGCCTGAGCTACTTGGCCAATATTTGGTTGCTTGCTTGCAAGCTAAGGGCAATGGAGGCATATTTTTAGCTCAGAACCCAGGAAGAAGGACCCCCTGGCCAAAATTTATTTTACTTGAATGATATCCACGAGGCTGTAATGAGGAAGGTGGTATCTTAATCCTAACTTCCTTGGCTAGCTGTTTGACTCAATGTGCATTTTCACATAGACATGAATTCAGAAAATTAGAGAAATTATGTCTCCTTCTCTAATATCCTATTTTTTAAAAGACCATTTTAGCAATACAGCCTCCATAAAACTCTCCACAAAAATGCACAAGGATACAAAAATCAATTACAGGCTCCTCTATTCTCCAGTGTTTTCTGTTACAAGAAAGATGAGAAGGATCTCTACTAAGGTAAAAAAAAAAATAAAAATCTCTTGGAAGGAGCAAGAGTGAGTTGAAAACAAAAACTAAGCTCATGCCACATATAATGACCATCAATTAGTACCTCTTGTAGGAATATGCCAGTGACAAACAAACAAACAAAAAAATCAATAGCCAATTATTCATTTGCATTATGTCAACTACTTTTACTACACTGGGAAATAGAAGTACTCCTGTCTCAAACAACATGATTGAGAAAAAAAAATGAAAACAAACAAAAAGCACCATGCTAGAGAATAAAAACAGGAATGTACTTATATTTTATCATCAGCTAAAGCCTCCCCGGGCATCTATTATTTCCATGCTTTTGGAAGATAGTGAGTAATAAGCACTGAAAACAAAACTGGTAACACTGAGGTGGTTAGTGACAGAAGATTCTCCACTCATCACACAGTTAACAAAAGTAATACATTTTAAAAGATTGAAAAATTAGATGGTTTAGGCCTAAGTCCTACAAATATTCAAATATGTATTTATTTTCGAGTGAGAAAACTCAATGCCAAGTCACCTCCCAGGTATGAAAACTCTCAATATATGTGTTGACATAGCTACTACAGACTGTGACCTATTCTTATGATAATTCAAGATAAACACTTTAAATTCATAAAACACACTTGCCCCTTCCCAGAGGTGAAGCCCCTTTCTTAAAACAGCAATTTAGAAAAGCAAAAAGCTTCGTAACTTTTAACCAACCCTCCTGTACAACTTTCCTATCCAAACAACCCTGGTATTTTAACAGCTCGTGTCCATGACTGAATACCTGGCCTTTGTGAAGGCACTGTAAACTTGCTCTTGATGACTTATTTCACATGTGCTTAGAAACAAGAGCAATTACCTAGGTTTCACTGAACCACTCCATTTGAAAATTAATAACCATCTGTAACAAAAGCTTTTCCTCTTTACTGTATTTCTATAGTGAGACAACAAAGAGAAATCTTTAAGGCTTCAGAAAATAGCTTCCCCTCATTAAAAACTCAGCTATAGAAAAGGACAAAGGGAAAATGAAAGCATTAAAGCTACAGACTTTTTCAACTCCATTAATGTGTCCCACAGAAATTCAATTACACTACCTCATTTAAAAAAGAACATCCAGGTACAGTAAGAGTGTTCCTGTGTTTACCAGACAAAACCATCCCCAGTTTGGCCTCAGAATAAGTCTCTAAAAATTCCAGTTTTAACTAACTAACTAACAAAGTTACTTTGAAATCTACATTTAGAGATACCAAAGTACTTGAACAAAGGAAACAAAACTTCACTAATAGAAGTTAGAAGTATTCAGGGGTTCCAGTTTAATTACATTAAGGGGGTTTGCTTGCATATTTATAGCATTGGAAGTTACTATAACATCTCCTTTAGGTATTTATAAGTAAATGAAACAAGACAGCTACATGCCTCAGTAAACTTAATTTTAACCATGGGACTCATTGAGACAAAGCTTCAGTGCGGCTCACCAAAATCTGCCAAGCTTTTACTGAGTGCTTACAGTAATTCTTATGAAGGCCAGCTGGGAAATCCAATACACCCTTAAGGTTAATATCTGAATGAGGAACTCTATTTAACCACCACCACCTCTTAATTATCTCAGTTCCTTACCCAATGTTTTCTGATTTACTGGAACAGAAACAGGTAATTCTGAATGTCACCGGGATTATTTTGTCATTAGAAAAGACAGTGAAGAACATCTCTGTCTAAGAAGCACCATGCAAGTAATGCTATCTTTGGTGGGTGTTGGTGAACATGTACACCTTAACACAGTTCACAGACACCGTGCTAATTTGAGTTACTTTAAATAAAGCAATACCTTGGAAAAAGATAAGATGTCTTTTCAGAAAGGATGTTACTGCCAGGCATCAAAAATTCATCAATCAAATGAAGACAAGATTTTAACGTAATTACTGACTTCTCATTTTTCTATTCTTGTGGAATACTCAGGGAAGTGAAAACAGAACCCTCACCCTAAGAAGAGATTACATTGCTACAATGCAATGAAAGGAAAATAGAATAAAACTATAGGTAGTAAATTCACATTACTTTTACGTATTCCAGTTCCTGAGAAAAAACTAAAACTTCTGAGTTCACAAGAACAATTTAACCATGTGATGTTTTACACTAACAGTACATAGTATCTTTGAACTCCAGATGAACCAGCTGCAGTTTTTAAAACTAACATACAGAGTTTTTATTTTTACCTTTAACTTTTATTGGGCTCCTCATTTCATGCAGAATCAACCCCAGGTTTTTGTTTTTGGGACACAACAGTTATGCTTCTTTATATTTTAAGATAACTTCCACATACTGTAATTAACCATAAAATAGCTAACACTTCTCATTCTACTAGCTCATTCATTCACCAAGCACAGTTAATGACTCTTCTAGTTGTCTTAAGGTTTGACTTCCATCATAATGATACTCATAATGCTTTGATGCTACATAGTATGTTCTAACACTTCTGTGTCTTAAATAAATTTAATTAATGTAATTAATATCTCGGGGGGGTGGGGTAACAGACATACAGGTGAGTATGACACAGATCTCTAAGACCACTTAACTATGTCAGCTGAAAGTCTTTGGAAGTGATGATTTCCTTCAGCTTAGGCATATTTGTTATTTTATCATCCCAACTTCCTCATTTTTGCTGAAAATGAGTGTGAGAGTCTGACCTCACTGATTTGCAATTGTCTCAAAAGAGCAATTTTAAAGTGAATAGCCCTGGATAGGGTGGAGGACCTGGCTGGCCAGAACTGAGCAGGGAGTGACACCTTGGGAAGAGATAAGAACTACTGAGTGGAGACTACTCCCCTTTTCTGAGGGCCTGCAATGCTGGGATGTCCCTCCAGGCACAGTTAGCCTGGCCAGGGTGGAGGAAGCCACCTTGATTGTACTGATGCTGATGTACCTGGCTGAGGTGGCTGGAACTGAGCGGGGAGTGATGTCTGGAAGGAAGAAAGAACTGATGAGGGGGTTGGTGTTGCAAGACAAACCTCTCTTAGGGCATGGCGCCCTGCGATCCAACAGGTGTTCCGGCAGAAGTTCACAAGTAGTGCTCTGAGTCTGTTGCCCTCAGGGTTGGTTAGCCCGGCTCGGTGCTATCGCTCCAGATTCGACTGACTTCTCTGCTGGCTTGCTCAGGAGTGAGCTGAGCTTTTCTCTCAGCCTTCACCTTTTATTGGCCCCCTAATCCTGCTCATGCGCAGTGGGGGCCCGCCCTAATTAGGCACAGGTGGGCTTAACACAAGCTCATGCCCACTACCTGGTAATCAGTGGCACCTGGTTGCCTCACTGCCTCATTTCACTACAGGTGGGGGACTGCACCCTTCTGTGGGAGCTCCCCTCCAGGCAGCCTGTCTGCAGTGGCTCTTATGCCAATGACCCTGGCTGCTGCAGCAGCTGAATGAGAGCTGAACAAAAGGAACTCAGGGGTATATATGGCTGTCCATGCTGTGGCTGCTTTGTCGTCTCTTCACCCACTGCCATCTCACATCAGACCCTGTCCAGGATCAGTGCCATCTTGAAGAAACTCGATGGACAGCTGGAACCCTGCTGGTGACTCTCTCTCTCTCTCTTATATCTTCTTTTTCTCTCTCCCTCTTTTTCCTGGCTCTATGGTTTTGCTTGTGTCAATTGTCAAATAAAGTCTGCTTGCACCCGACCCTTCAACAGTTGGACTTTGTTTTGTGGATCCAAAACAAAAATAAATTTTAATGTTACCTCAGACCGTAACAATGAGGTTCATTCCAGTTCATGTATTTCTTCAGATCTCTTCATTCACTCATGTAATCATACCTCTCACTATCCTGTGGTTGCTTTTGGTCACTGGGTATATTAACCTCCACCTTCTTCATATCCTTAGCATTTACTTAGAGGCATCTCCTGACATATAACTACAATGACTTCTACAGAAGAGCAGAGAATATACTTGTAGACTTCAGGGAATGAGACAGCAATGTAAACTGCTGGAAACACACATATTTCCAAACCTTCTGGCAAGAGGTTGCAGATACAGTTTCACACTTCATTTCTTTTGACATGTCCCCAGAACTACTGCTGTGCATACCTAGTGACAAGATTTGAAACCTCACACCACCTCCCAGGCTCCAAGGCTCTATTACAGTATCTACTGTTTGCATGAAAAGGAATCATTCTTTTTCCCCTGGAAACAAGTATTCAGTGTTTGCAAGAACACAGCTCTTTTGCTCAAAAGAGTGGAATGAAAGCAAAATGTGCTTTTAACAGTGTAAAAAAGAGAGAGCTAGAAGTTAGGCTCTTGAGAGTTAGGAGGTCAGTGATTAAATTCTTCATACAGCAGGATCTATTTTTTTTCCACTTTTTATATAGAAAGAGTCTAATATTAAAAATATCAGTTTCTGGGTATATTATAATAGTACCCTTATATAAGCTTGCTTTCACCACTTTTTAAAAAGTCCTTCAACTTTAAAGAAAACAAAAAGACTTGATTTTCCTGCTCTTTCTGCTCACGTGTCTGATTTGTGCACTCACATTGCCCTCCAATATAGCAACTCCCACATCCTCTTTTATTTCATACAAGTACAATAAGATCGTACATACATACATGAATTTATATAATTTAAATTTTCTTGGGTTTATTCCACTGATTAAAACATTGAATTTAAATTGATTTTTAGAGAGTTGAATAAATTCCTACTCTCTTCTTACAGCAAAGTTATTCATTTTGCATCAGCAGTGATCAATGATTGATTGTTTCTACAATGCTGAGAGGTTTACCTGTGTGTATATACTCTCTCCTAGACCCAGCTAGAAAAAGTCCTACAGAAAACATGACTATCTGCTTAAATTTTTCCATTATGAAGAGAGGGATAATAGGAAGCCATTCTACAGCAATAAAGAGCAATAAAAATATTTCTCTTGAGCAAACATGGTACTATTTAAGTGCAGAAGCCAAAGAAGGAATAGTAGAATGAATACGGACTAGTTATTTGAGAGCAAATATGCCAGGAAAGAACCCACAATTTCTTGAACTTTACAGTATTCTGATGACAATTTGAAGAGACAGCGATTAAAAAAAAAATAGAAAATACAAAACTACTTAGAAGAGAATGAATCATTGAATCTTGCAGTGGATTTAGAGAAGTGTATAGTCCCATGGGCTATGTGAAGAGAGATAGCAAGCTTGACTGTGAAAATGAAAGAACTGGACACTAAAGAGTTTTGTGGGAATACCGAGGCAAATTCTTTTTGCAACTACTAAAGAACAGAAAGAAAAAAACAAAACAAACACAAATTGAATTACATCCTCAAGTCTGTTACTTCATTTACCTTTTTGACCTGGTTCTGAAGAACAAACAACAAAACAAACCAATAAACAAAACCCAAACACATAAAAAAAGACAAAAATCCTCCAAAAATAAAAAATTATTGAGACTAGACTAAATAAATAGTCAAAAGAACACAGTATCTCTTTCAGGCTTAGATTCTGGAAAAGAAAATCTTTCCATTGGCAAAGGAAAAAAAATTAAAACAGCAACCAACCAAATGGCAGTTGGATTCCTTATCTTAGAGATGAAAAACTCATACTTATTACTTTAAAATTGTACTTAGAAATCAAGAATCAGTTATACTGCACAAGGCTTCAGACACTGTACAGTTATCCAGGACAAGCACCTCTCAACATGGATGATCTTATTCATAAGAGCTGCTAAATTAAACCTTCAGAAAACTATGCTGCCATCTCCCTGTTCCCACATGGATGCAGCTCCTCCTGTTCCTTCCCTCCTCTCTCCTGTCCCACCCAAGGCCAGAGGTCCTCTTCTCACTGTGCCTATCCCTGCTATATCTGTGAATCACACATTCACTCCCAAAGAGGGGATGTTAAGTAGATGCTGCTATGGAGGGTGTGGCCAGTAAATCCTCATTTCTCATTTTAAAATAAACAATTTAGTGAAAGATAAAGAATTTTTTCTAAATCATGTTTGAAAATCTTGAAAAGTATTTTAACAGTTACTATTTTGAGCAATCTTTACCACATTATGTTAGACTCTGATGGAGAAAGAGCCTTGTGCACTCCTGAGGAGTTCATTCCTTCAGTAGAAGTGTAAGCAGGAAATATCAAGGTGGTTCAGAGTGTTGGCATCACTTGAGCCAACAGCCTAAGGAAAGCAGCAACTTCAACACCACTGTGAAGTTCCAGTGTTCACTCTTCTAAATAAATCTTTAAAACTTATGAAAAATGTACAGAAATTATGAGTCTGTGAAGCTTGGTTTATAGTGGGAGACTTTTGTCTATAGAAAAGAAGATTAAGTATAATGAAATGAAACAAGGATGAAACTGATAAACTACAGAAAAAGAGCAGAGGAAGGTCTGCAAATAGAATGTAAACCAAAACAAGCACAAACCAAAGAAAACATTTTTGAAACCAGTGAAAACTGAACTTATTACAACAACTCCCCATGGGGTGTGGTGGTTCAGATTAAATGTTTGCGAGTCTCTGTGAGAGATTTCTAAAAGATACACTGTAGCTGAAAGAAATTATAAATTTAATTTGAAAATAAGAAACATTATATTCTATGGGTCATGTTATTTAATTAGTCAAAGTATTCTGGTCTTAAATCTTCGACACTCTGAATTTAAAAAACATTTCTATTAGTTTGGAAAAATATTTTCAAAGGCAACAAAGCGACAACATAAAAATGAAAAAAATGAAAATAAACCTGAGCAGAAAACTAAGGACATTCTCAGGAGTGCTGTATCATTGTAAGGTGCCTGCATGCATATAGGGAAGTAAACATAAGTTTTCATGGGAATTGCCATCTCATCAGGAGGCAGAGTTCATACAGTTTGACCACAGAAGTAAAAGAACCAAAACTGAGAAGAAAGAAAATGGAACTATCAGTTGCCTCCCTATATCATACCAAGGAAATAAACCCAAGCTGTATATGAAGAAAGCAGTAGCAATGTATCTTTCGATAGTAGCATATTTTGATCTTGATAGTGCTCATTACACCTGATACACAGGATGAATTCACACATTTTTATTACTCATCTAAAGAATTGTATTATCATGCATACAAATATTCAAGTTCTGATATCAACCTTCACCAGGTGCTTGGCCTATGGTAAAAGAGATTAAATATTTCTAGGTAAAAACTTTGGAAGTACTGGGATATTCAAGTGAAGAGACTCATAATTCAAATTAAAAGGACACTGCATCTATTGATCAGATACAAGTAAGGCACAGGTAGAGAGAGTTAAATATTTTGGTCACCAGCCACAGCACTTCTGGTAATGCAAAAATAATTCCTGTGTTAAAATGGGGCTTTTATCACTGGTGGTAATTAATTTTAATCAGTTTCAATAACTGTAGGATTAGAAAGGTAAATGCTGTATCTTTATAAGCTATATAAGTGGTCATGTAATTATTATACTCATAAAAAATTAGGTCCTGAAGGACACAAGCCAGAAAACAAGAGCAGACTCCATTTTGACATTAAGAAATGCCTCAATGATACCAAGTAATGACAGCTGCAACTATGATTTTAGACATGTAATTCCCAGGTATAATGGCAAGAAAAATTCATCTTTTTGGCATTTAGTTTTATCTTTTAAAATTTCTTATGAGGCACACTTGAAAAAATATCTTGCCAATGCTCCTCATTATTTTTCCTTATCAAATTATCCAGTGCTAACTTTGTTGTGAAATGGGAACACAGAGGTCTAACTTGCAAGTCATCCACCCCCTGGGAAGTCCAGTCAGCACATCATGAAAAAGGATTCATTCTCTGAAGAATTACAAAAAGGAAAGAAAAAAATAGGTGAGGAAAGGAAAAAATAGAGTAAAATTGTTTACTCTTTGGAATCATATTAGAATTAAACCATAGGATATCTTATATCCTTCAAATACTTAAGGTCTTTACCTCTGGCTTCCAGCAAGCCTCACAGTATTGTATTAATTGGCCTGCTTAAGAGGTCTGATGTAGTGAAGAGATGCCTCATGACTTTCTACTCTACTCCCCAATAAAACTGTTAAGCAAATAGATATGTTTAATGCTTTTCTAAAAGCAAAAAATAATCTAATCCTGGATGTCTGTGCCTCCATTCTCCATCTAAATCATTAAGAACATTTTTTTTCACATGGTATCATTAGAACAAAACGCTTTAAAGTGGGCAAATTATGCAGACACTACATTAACGGAAATAAAACTCTAAACAGATCATTAAGAAACACATCCAAAGGCTCAGAAAATCCTAGAATTCTATCTTCATTAAGACACAAGCATCCAAGACATACTTAATGCATAGAATGGGTAGATTGTTTGCTTGCCTCTCCTTCTCTCATCCCCTCTTCAGGCAAGAGAGGGGAGGTGCAAGTGCAAAGAGCTTCACTGGAAGCTGTTGCTTGGTGGGCAAGGTCTAGGAAAAAGCAACAGATAGCAAGGAGATTTGCACAAAGAAGGAAGCAAGGAGAAAAAATGTTTTTACAAAGTTGTTGGGTTCTTCTTTTAGGAATGAGGAAGGGTCATCAGCAGACATGAGAGTTTGGTTTTATTTTTCCAGGTTACTGGATGGAGACTTGAGATGATGCTTATTAGTCAGGCCCAGAAATACTACACCTATCCAGTACCATTAAAGATATGAAGTAGATATTAAATGAATATTCACTTTAAGATACTGAAAGGTAAACTTAAAGCCTATGTGAATAGCCCTTACAGCAGGACTGACATTGACCTTTGTTCTTTGGGATTCAGAAGAGAGGAGGCACAGATGAGCAAAAATCTCAATATATCTTATAATATTGCTGTAGTCTTCTAGAACAGAAGACAACCACATCAGGAAAAAAAGCATACACGTGCACAGTTTTGTCATCTCTGCTTTGTCTATCAATTGTTTCTCACAAAAGTCCATTTAAAAGTGGATTTGATTATGTTTCTTCTTTTCTGAGATGATGCATTTTTTGAAACATTTCAGCTGCATTCATGCTATTCTTGGGTCAGGACATTGTGCCATGCTGTACTCAGAGATGTTTTAAAATTGAGTGAAAGAAGAATTTTTCTTGTACAGAAAGTTCCTTATTTCAGATCTGATCTGGAACACCAGCAAGTACTGTAAAGCACTGTATGGGCTGCTAGAAGGATCATAGAATGGCTTCAGTTGGAAGACACTTTAAAGATCATCTAGTTCCAACCCCACTGGCTAACTCCATCCCAGCCAGACTTAGACACCTGCACAAGTCATCTGCTGCATTTCCCTTCTGGCAATGTTTGCAGCTGTTCTAATCCATGGCCTGTCATAGAACAACCCCAAAATTTTACCCAAGAACAGCAGTAAGAGAATCAAAATAGCCCCAGTCAACTGAATTTTAAAACCAGCTACTACCTAGATTTCAGTTATTAAGTTAAAATAAACCAGTATGAAAATCTTCACTATCTAGGGATTGGATAGATTAAAAGCATTTGCACTCTGTGACAGTATCTATTCCCTTGCATTGTTTACTGCTATCAAGAAGGAATTTTAGTGTCTATAACAAGTGACTTTTTCAAAATCCTACCACTGACTGTCTTTAAAAAAATCAATTCTTGCTGATAATTTAAAAAAGCCCACTAATTAAAAAGCTATACTGGCAAAATAAAGCTCCTTTAATAGGATCCTAGAAGCATCAATCACTATAATCATCTGCTGCCATAAACTCTACGAGAAGAGTACAAATGTGATGTTCCTAAGAAGGGAAAAATTCTTTAAAAAATATAATTAGAAATTTACTTCTGAAACATCATGACCATCATGATCCATCACTCACAATCACTGCCAAGACTTACAATAAATCAAAGCTATGATTCAATGGTTATAATCAATCATGTGAGAGCAAATGGTGAGAACAGTGCTGCCATGCCCAGGACATGCATTTCAGATTATATGTGATAGAGCATGTTAGTAAATGGCAAAAAAAAAAAGATAAGAGTGAATGCACAGGATTAATAAAACCTTACACAGCAACAATTTAAAGCAAACAAACCAAGGAAGACAGAAAACCACCACAAAGATGCAGGTAAAATTAAGTTACATTGTATAAGGTGCATGGGAGAGAGTGATTATTTACCCAGCAGAAATGAAAAGCTTACTCAAAAGAGAGGTTATATGCCACTCTATCAGGAAGTATTTGACCTTGGAAGAAGTTTAAGCTGTGAAAGAGTTATTCAGGTAGAAAAATGACCAATTACTAGAACATAACTTGGGCTTGTTTTGCAGGAGCCACAGAAAGGAGTATTCTGGGGAGAGAATTTATATGGGCACCAAAAATCTGCCCACTTTTCAACTTATAAGAAAAATCCACTCCAGGCTATTTATGCTTACAAACAAGAAATTCGGATAAAAATTGGTCTCCATCAGGTCTATACTACAGCTTTAGTCTAAAGAAAGCCTATCCCAAAAGAAAATCTCATGTGGATGACCAAAAAAATGGACAATATTTCTTTGTAATTAAAAGTAAATAAATAAATTTAAACTGAATAATTGGAATGGATCTTCACAGTCTGCTCATATACTTCATGCAATCTAGCTGAAGTCTTACAGTTCCATGCAATTAATTGTAAGAAACAAATCATGAAGCATCAGATCTGTGTAAAGTAGAATCTGTGGTGTAGCTTCATTCACCATACAGACTGAAATTGTAACGCAGAAATTGCTTTCATTTCCTGTGAGGAATTAGAATGGCTTTTCTCCAGTACAGTGTAGATGTCTATTAAACAAAGTTATGGTGAGAAACAGAAGATGGACATTTAAATTCGCTGTGAAGAGTTTTCGTTTTGATTATAGCAATTTCCAGTTTAAAGGAGATGAATATTCAGGAAAGCATTTAAAATTAATCCTTCCCTTCTGGAGAAGCACTAAAATTCAGTTAGGAGTGAAATATGATTATTTCATTTCAAATCTTGTCATCTAGAACAAAAAAGATTCAACTGTATATTTATGTGGAAGCATTTCACTAGGCAGAATAAGGTCTCAAAAGTCTTTAACAGAGTTCTAAAATCCCAATTTCAGCCTTGCTGCTGTCCTTCATAAACTAGCCTTGTTATTTTACATTTTCTTTTTTCAAATTCCCAGTATAAATATCAGTGAGGAACACTACAATATTTCAAGGTAGAAAGGAACTGCAAACTCTCTGCATAAATGTCACCTCATTTCTTCCTTTTCTAATGCAAAATGAGACATTTGAACACAAACAAAGTACACAGTTAAACATAATGAGAAGGCTAAATGTCATTTCAAGTCTGTCTCAAATTACTGTGCACAAGTAATATTATTATCAACAGGAGTTCGGGGAATCCAACAAAACAACAACTAGAGCCTGGGCCTACCATCATTTTTTGAAAGGGTTGTCCTGGAAAAAATGTGCTTGTCATTTTCACTAGAATATGACGGTAGGAAAGCTGATAATTGAAAGTGATATGTGCTCAAAAACATACTTTAAGTAAATTGGTATGTTCTAATAAGAAACTTTTAGAAACCTTCTCATTGCCTCAAAAGGACAATTTTCAAGTGAATGGATCTGGCTAGGCTGGGGAGACACCTTGGCTGTTTTGGTTCTAATGACCCTGGATTCTGCATCATCTGACTGACAGCTGAACAAAAGGAACTCAGGGGTATATGTGGCTGTCCATGCTGTGGCTGCTTTGTCACCCCTTCACCCACCGCCATCTCGCATCAGACCCTGTCCAGGATCAGCACCAGCTTGGAGAAACTCGATGGACAGCTGGAACCCTAGTGGTGACTCTCTCTCTGTCTCTCTCTCATCCTTTCTTCCCACTTTCTAACCCTTCTTCTCTACCAGTTCTATATCTGTCTCTGTTATATCTTCTTTTCCCCTCTCCCTCTTTTGCCTGGCAACATACGCCCCATACTTTCACAGTGTTCTATCATTTTTGCTTGTGTCTATTGTCAAAAAAAAGTCTGTGCTTGCAGTCAACCCCTTTGAGGTTGGACTTTGTTCTTGCAGATCCAAAACAAAATAAATTTAATGTTACTCTGGACTGTAACACCATAGTATACAATTCAGAATTTTTCCTGTGCTGTTGCAATTTCTTTATCAAAAAATGGTCTTTGTTGTTTTGACTGGTGCTCTGAGTACAGACAATTCAGATTTGATCATTTCTTTGATAATAAATAGTCAATAGTTTATTCCCAGCTGGGTTTTGGGGTGTTTGAGGAATATTCTGCTCTTCCTTTGATCCCTTTCTGAATTACAGGATCCTCTGCAAAAGGCAAGAGCTATTTTTCACAGGTAGCTGTCTATGAATTTCTCCAGTTTTGCTCCTTGTTGGTGTTACAAAGATATGATAGATCTGTTGGGCTGCTTATTATTTGTCATTTGCATTGATCAGTTGCTTTTATTCCCATAGTTCTAAAATATGAATGGAGGTGGTGTTTGAATTGTTCTGTTTGACCTTAATCCTTAAGTAATCTTCCTCTATGATTCAGCTTTGAGTTTTCTTTTTTTTTTTCCTAATGTGTGCTGAACAAATTCTGAGTAGTTTTCTGGGAAAGCAGAAAACTTGCCAGTTCCCTAATGATGCATCTCTAAGGCATCTTCCTCTGGAATACTGAATGCTCATGCAAAGACAATGAAACGTTCTGCTGATGCCATTGAATAGTGCTCCTTGTGCTGCACTACTTGCAAACATTTATAGGTTTTATTTTGAATTTTAAACACTGATTTGGTTCACCTAGTAAGAAATTCTTTTCCCTTAGTTCTTAATTATTGGCTTATCATTAAGACTGGATATTCCAATATAGCAGCTGTTACATCCTTTGCTCTGTGTAAATTTATTTGTTATAATAACTCTTATTTAGAAGGACTTTCCCTAAATTAGAAGTATTTCTTAAGGTTTATGTTGCTGATTCTTTAAGGAGATTTATACCCTTGTGCCAATGAAATACAAGATGGAAGCTTAAAGGGGTTGAGATATAGCTCCAGTTTTTTCAGATAGTAATTTGTTAAGCTTTATCTTTGAAATCCTACTGTTCCCATGCATTATTTCTATTTGTAAAATATTTCTTGAAAGGATGCTAACCTATGTAATTTAATATTCCTGTCATTAATTACACTTATTCCAATACTGTTCAGTCAATAACGTTTGTTTTTTTTTTAATTGGTTGCTGTTTTGGTAGCAAGAGATGTTTGTTTAGGGCTCATTCATTTGCTGGAACTGATTAGGTCTTTCTGCAAGAAGTAGAGCAATGAAAAAATAATTCTGCACAAGTTTGTCACCATTAATAATTAAAATTAATTCCAACCCATGTTGATACACAAAGCTACATGCATTAACATTTTGGACCATCCAAAACTGCTTCCAATAAGATATAAAACGACAAAAATAATACTATTTTCTGTATTTCTTATTCTCTAATTCTTAATTCCCTTTCTTTCTTGAAAAGCAAGCCTGTGCATCTGATATGTTATAATCTGTGTGGAATGTATGTGCAGAAATGGAGTGGGCTACATTCTGGTGCCTGTCAGTGATACAAGCCTGAAATAATTCTGTGGGGTAAAGTTAATCCTGGAGCTTGATGTAGCCTGAATCACTGTAAAGCTGCTATTGTAGCTGATCTGCAGTTATTGAAAAGGCCTTTTAAACCTACATATTCCTCTTTTCCCAAACATGAATAGACTAGGACCCAATATGAATTTCAAAACCAAGCCTTTCTTTCTACATCATTTGGGTCATCAGAAATAGGGTAATAGGGTTAGGATGAGGTTGGACTTGATGATCTTGAAGGTCTTTTCCAGCCTGAGCTGGAATCTACAATTCTATGAAAAGCTCCTTTTGCTACACATATAATCCTGAAGATTTCAATAATAGCTCACAAACAGCTCTACAGTTTTCATGACACTTGTACATTTTTAGACAAAGGTTTGAAAACTGGGGCCTAACATCACATCCCTGGCCACATCAGCTCCTACTGCTGGCTGCAAAACAGCCCTTGGGGATGTAATAGCTTCTCAATAAATCTAGAAATACCCACGATACAGGATGTGGTCATCAATATCACAGAATTATAGAATGGTTTGGGTTGGAAGGGACCTTAAAGATCACCTAGTCCCAAGCCCCTGCATGGGCAGGGACATCTCCCACTAAACCAGTTTTCTCCTAGCCCCATCCAAGTTGGCCTTAAAAACACTGCCATGGAAGGGATATCCACAGCCTTTTTGGGCAGGCTGGGCCATTGTCTTACCATGCTCATTTTGAAGACTTTCCTCCTAATGTCTAATCTAAATCTCTCCTCTTCTAGTCTTGAGCTATTCCCCCTTGTTCTATCACTACATGCCCTTGTAAAAAGTTCTTCCCTATTTTGTAGGTCCCATTCATATAGTGGAAGGCCACTATAAGGTCTCAAAGCCTTCTCTTCTCCAGGCTGAACAACCTCAACTGTCTCAGACTGTTTCATAGAAGAGGTGCTCCAGCCCTCTGATGATCTTCTTGGTTCTCCTCTGGACTCACTCCAAGATCTCTGTGTCCTTCTTATGTTAGGAGCTCCAGACCTGGACACAGTACTGCATCTGGGGTCTCATGAGAGCAGAGGGGGAGAATCACCTCCCCTGACCTGCTGGCCAAGCTTCTTTTGATGCAGCCCAGGATGTGGTTGGCATTCTGGGCTGCAAGTGCACATTGCCTGCTCCTGTTAAGCCTTGGACATATGACCATCCTCAAGGATTCAGTAAATAACAGTAACACCAATAAAATTCTATGAACCATTTAGTGCACTATATTGCATGGGTTTCCCAAATAAATCAGTTTAGAGTTTCTATTCTTTCCTCCCCATCATTCTTATCAATTCAGACTCCACATCCTACAGCCTCAGTCACTTTTCAGATGGAGATGAATGCTCTCTCAGCTAATGGCAGACACACAGAGACTAAAATCAATCCTTTCTTTCTCCCTTTCTCTTTCTCTAGAACCAGGTCAGATCTAATAGAAAAATATCAGTTGTCATGCTATCTACAGTACTGAATTATTTTGTAATACCTTTGGAATGGGCAATATGATTTCAAGCACAGGCAGATAGTTGCTATGCAGCTACCTGTCCCAGCACACCTACATGCACAACTGCACTCACATGTGCCTGACTCAAGCCACTCTACTTCCCTGGATGGGACTGCTGAGCTTCCAACATGCAGCATGCACAGCAGGAGCTCAGAAGTATTCCTTCATCTTTATGATTTTTATGCTCTGTCATGGTAATCAAGAAAGGCAGAAACCCGAGGGAAAGGAAAAAAAAAAAAGGCAGTACATGCAACTTTCACTAGATTAATTTCTTTTTAGTCTGGTAGAGAGTTAAAAAAGAAATTAAACAAACATGATTCATTCCCTATTATTCACCATGAGATCCATCCAATTACTACTCCAACAGTATATGGGAGCAAGGACAGCTCTCAGACAAAGGGAAAGGTCAGTTTGGTCTCGGTTTCTAAACTCTGCCTAACACTTCCTTTTAAATTATTCTCTTCAAATCCAGCAGCAGAAAATGGACACTCAAGTCCACAATGCAGCCTTGCAGATGACAACCCATCACAAGTGAGTGAGAGGCTGTGAATCTCAAAAAGAAAATATAGAGTCTATAGTATTTACTGTTGGAAATATATTTAATGAGCTTGACTCTGGATACAAAACAACTTTTCCAGTTTCCTAGCTTACTTGAATATCATGATTTGTTCTGGTCTCCTGTATACAAACTAATAATGCCTATGGGTGAGCACAAGCCTCAATAACATGCAAGTCCCCCTGTAATCCTGAAGGACAATTTCTTTATGGAGAGGGTGATTAGGCATTGGAATGGGCTGCCCAGGGAAGTAGTGGATTCTCTGTCCCTGGAGATATTTAAAAAGAGACTGGATGTGGCACTTATTGCCATAGTCTAGCAACCGCAGTGGTGGTTCAAGGGTTGGACCCTTCCAACCCAGCCAATTCTATGATCCTATGATTCTATGACTTGTAGCAGGGAGAACTAACATAAAAGAAACTAACAAAATATGCTGTGAAAAGAGGATAAAGCATTTTTTATTTTCTAGTTGCCTCAATTCTAGAAATAACATGCCTTGTGGTGGATCTTCTCAGATCAGGAAGCAGCAAAAAGTCTCTTGCAACAAGTCTTTCACCTTCTTAGGTCAGGTTTTAGGGGTAAGCCTCTGAAGAAACACAGACAGAAATGTGGATAGAAAACTACAAAGATCATATTTCAGAGAGAGGCAGAGAAAGATATACTACAGCACCAAAAATGTGCTTGCATTTTTGCAATAGGTGCTCATATCTTCCTGGCTTGGGCCAGGGAGGTGTGCTATAAAAAGAAAGGTGAAATTTCTTTATCAGTGATGAACCATCACGGAAACCTGAGGATTAGGATTGATCCAGGGAGACAAATACCATTTACCCTTGTGGAATACAGTTTATGATGCCACTTCCAGCACCCCTGAGCACAACCTCTGCTCTTCATAGAGCACCATCCTTGCCTTGACCCCTTTCCCTCTGGAGCTTCCCGGCCTCTCAACTCTTGTCTTTTTTTCCATCTCCGGCTTATATTCCCACTCAGAACAAATCCACCTCTGTCCCACAGCCAATCAAGGCTCTCAAGCCAAAATAGAGATCTAAAATAGGTACTATTATCTCTGGGTAAGACAAACTTGCTTCTCAAAGAAAGAAACTGGTTGTCTTAGCATGATCAGCATGATAGATCATATCAAAACCAGACATGAAGCCCGTATTTAGCTACAGATTTGCACAGTGCTAGTCATGTTTTGTTTCTGAATTTTAGCAGTTATTTTAGATGGTAGCCCATCTATATTTAATTTTATTAATATATATGATTAAATATGTAATTGTTTAACAGCATTTAGATTTCAGACAGTGCAAGATGTAAGAACATTACTGACTTCAAATAGAAGGAGGAGACAAGCATGTACAATTTGACAGCTACAAATGTCATACATAGTTTTGTAAGCTCTGCCCTGATCACTTTTTATGCAAGTGTGCCAATTCTCCTTTGAAGTTAACAGGCAGCCCCCTACAGAATACACTTCAAGCAATCAGAGGAAAAGCTCTTGTGTTTTGACAAGATCACGTGTGTGTGTTGTCTTGTATAAAAAGTCTTAAACAACTGTATTCAAAGTATCTTGTCTATAAGGTTATAAAAGTAACTCACTTTCCCAAGCACACAACAAAGCATTTTTTCAGTGTGAGCTTGAACTAAACCGAAAATTTAAAAATGCTTTTGCACTCTCCAAAAAGGAGCCTCTGTTACCAGAGGCCACTCTTCACCTTGGAGGCTGAGCAGGCCATGACTGACTGGTTGTTTAATGGACAATGATGTTTCACTGTCTAGTCTGAAGGCCCTCAGTACAAAGAAGCCAAAATTTTTCCCTTGGAAGACAGAACCCATCAACTCCACTCCATAGTGTTCTTCACTAGGAAGAACTAGTGAACTAGCACTTCAAAGGATTAAAGCCTCATTGAGTTTATAAAAACACATCCTCCACTTGGCTAGCTTGGATTCAGACAAGTGTGTGTATATTAGAGACTACTGACAGTCCAAGAGAAAAATAAAAAATGAACAATTTATCCTGAAATTATATTTAAAGGCTCTAGCATTTCCCAAGCATTTAACCACAGGTTGGTGTCTAAATTATTAATATTGCAAAGGACGTTTGTACAATAATTTTATCTGATTTTAGAGGCATGCTACCAGCTCCTGCTGCAGCTGATTCCCTACCCTGTAGGTACACTTTTGTGTTTTTATACAAACTGTTTAATCTCTAACCAACGATGCCAGTACATGATGTCTCTGACTCCAGGTGAGGAATATATAACAGCAGGCACTCATTATATCTGCATAAAACTTTGAGAAAGGGTTAGAGAAATTTTTTCTTTCACATTTCAACTCATTTTAATGCTTCAGCTCACTCAGTCTCAATCCTGACACCGAGTTTCACATTAACTCACTGTGTCGAAGTGCGACTGTAGTGCTGTGCTATGCTACAGTGAAAGATTACAGGAAACTACCCAATTTTAAGTGGCTGTTTTAAAAGTCATGGCTTCAATCAGTACTCCAATCCCAGCTAGGAAAACCCAAGACCACAGTATTTAAAGATTAAAGATTTCTACTTACTCCCTAGATAAATATAGCATAAAAAACTCTAACTTAAACTGCTACTGTGTGGTTCTCCCTGCCTCAGGCTTGACCCACAAGGTTCACTTTGTAGGTACAGAGTTCACTTATTCAGCTCTGTTAGTGGTCAAACATTTACTTAGTACCAGGTTAATTTCCATTACTAATATTTTTACTACTAAAAACAAAACCCATGTATGCATAATGAAACCTGTATCATGTACTTCAAATATTACTGGCATATAAGGACAAGAAGCTTACCAATACATTAGGAGGATGTTGGTGCTCCAACTGAAAGCTTAAAAAGCATTCATACATCTAAGAGTCTTCATCTTTTTTCTAAAAATAATGCAAGTACTCAGACAAGTTCTTCAAACATTTGAAGATTATGGAATCTTCTAACTCACAACAGTGTTTAAAGGAGTCAGAGTCAGCAGAGTCAGCAACTCAACTCAGCTGTAAAGTCTGTGTATAAACTCTTTTAATCTTGCCTAATTATCAGAAGATTCCTGGACACTACTTGCATGAATTTAAGCTATAGTAAATTCTTCACTCATAGTTCTCCTAGAACAGTAAAACAAAGTCATTATCTATTTATAAGTTTAAAATAAACAACTGAAATAAAAGCAAATGAGAAAAGGAAAAAAAAATAAAATAAACACTAAGAAACCAGCAACAGCAAATATTCAGACCCAGAGGGTAGATTTGGGTTAGACATAGGAGGAAGTCCTTTAGCTTAAGGGTTCTGAGATACTGGAACAAATTGCTCAGGGAGGCTGTGGATGCTTTATCTCTGAAAGTGTTGAAGGGGGTTTCAGCAACCTGGTCTAGTGGGAGGTGTCCTTGCCCATTCAGGGAGCTGGAAATAGATGATCTTGAAGATCCCTTCCAACTGAAACCATTCTGTGATTTACAGACCCTTGGGAAATTTTAATACTAAAACCAAACAGTGATGAAAGTAAATTGACAAGGATTTTAACACCTCATGAACAAGATACATTTAAAATTACTTTATTGTATTGCTTGCACAGCACTGCATCATGGACCAGATGTCTCAAGTGTTACTGGTTTCTTTAATTGTTTCAAGTCCAAAGAAAAGATAAGAATTTTGGCCCTGCTGTGGAACCTGGACACACAGTTAAACAAATAAATCACCTTCTGTGGCTGAAACATCCCACAAGTATGAAATAAAATCTTTATAGGTGCATGCATTCCACATCAAATGATATCTCAACACAGTCTTTGTGATTTCATGTTTTAGTATTTAGAAAAGCAGTATATAAATATTTAGCATGTGTGAACAAAACACAGGTTAATTTCTAACAAAACTGGTGTTTGGAGAACTTAATCAAACAACACTGGTCATAAATTTGTTTTTTCTTTATTCAAACAAATGTGTTCCTCTCCATACCCTACCAAGTGAGCATCAATTCGATTATCTGTGCTTGCACACACACAGTTTGTACATGAGTATACAAATGCTTAAATAGGAGCTTGTGCCAGATTCGGTGGTTTTGTTTCGTAACAACTGCCTCTACTCACAGTTCTTACCATTATTTATTAGTTGGATCATATACCAAGTGTGCATGGTATGGTGCCTTACAGGCAAACATGTCAGAGCTAGAGAGCTGACTGGATCCATTTCTCACTGTAAGCACTGAGACTGGGGTGGGACTGACAGCAAGAAAAACTGCAGTGATCACAAAAACAGAAGTTTCATTTTGTTCCACAGCACACTTTCTTCTCTGTCTAGATACAGAAGCAAATGCTAGTGTGCTCCAAAAGGTGGTGGTAGTGGTTTGCTGAGCAGCTTCCATTTTCCGTGCCACTACCTCCAATTCAGGTCACAAAAAGCTCCAAGCAATGTGAGAACAATAGAGCTATGCAAATGCTGGTCAGACTCAAATACTCTGGTATGGCTCCACTACTCCAATCTTTGGAGATTTCAAATCTGTTTTAAAAGGTTTGATAAGGTTTTTTTAAATATGTATTTCACTAATGAGCAGGGCATGGCAGAAAGCAGTTCACTATTTCTTTATGTGATATCTGACCTTGGAAGCATCCACAAGTGGCCTGTAAGAGTAATGTACATCCACTTCCTTCATCCATTCAGCCTCAAAGGCAGAGAAAAGGCACAGATCCCAGGTAACCTACTGCTCCCTTTCTGCAGAAACTGCTGAGTCCTTTGATTACACCCTAGAACTCTGGAACACAGTGGGGGGGTGTGGCTTATAGCTCTTACCAAGTCAGCCATAACCTAACTTCTGCTTAGAAAAAAACTTTAAAACTGGAGAAGAGCTTTGATTGAAGCCTGGGTTGCCCTGTAAACAATATACACAAAACTCACAAACTAACTTGCTTATTGTGGTCAGTCTGGTACTAAGCCTCCACCTAACCAAGGTCTTCTCTTTTAATGTCCTTTCACAGTTCACATTTCCCTTATTCACATAAGGGAATGGAAATCTTGCAAAGACCAAAATATTCTGTTTTGCCATCCAGCCAGGAATATGCCATTTTTCAGTGCAATTATTTATACTCGTGTCTGCTTTATACACCTGACAGCCCCACAAATTCAATGATGTCAGCAGAAAGCTCTAACATAGCCTATCATCACTATGAAAGGACACATAAAATAATACTGACTGTAATCACATTTCTAAATAAAACCAGAGTACACATCAACCTCATTTTACTTAACACATGATGAAAAAAAAAAATTAGCATTTTTCTTTATTTGGTTGTTTTTTTGGTTTGAGTTTTTGTTCATTTTTGTTTTGTTTTGCTTCTAAGTGCCTCGTATTTTTTTACCTCCAATTTTCTCCTTCTTTTGGGGTTAATAGAAAAGTAGTAATTGGGGATCTCTCTTCTTTCTTCGTTTCATACCTTACAATATTGTTTACAACAAGAATTCAAAATGAAAATAAAAGTTTATTGGGCTGTATTGTAAACATTTTGCAATAAAATGCCCTTGCCTGAAGCTAAACATTTTGTCTGGCTTTTATTCCCTTCCCTTCCAGATTTTTACAAGATACCAGTTTAGCCTCCTTCAGTGTCATGCCAGCAAATACAGAACAGTTGATGGTCAAGATTAAATCTTTTGTTTCTCGTAGCTGGGCAATATTTTAACCTAAAATAATTATGTTGTACAAGTGATCTAGAAAATGACAGACTTTGTACCAGTCCTTAAGTTGGATAAGTTTCAAGAGCCAATGTCTGATTTTGTATTCCCTTCTAGTTTGAAATGTTACTTGCAAATATTTCTTTCCTTTTTGGCATGAGCACCAAATAGGAGCTGGTTGTTTTCTCTGATTTTCTTTTTTCTTGCTATATGCACTAAAAATTCTGAACAGAAAACAGATCAGTACAAGACAGTATTTTCCTTAAGAAAAAAGCTAATGTGCTTTCTGATGCCTTTAGCATTTCCTACTGTGAATGGTATAAAAAACCATTTATGACTTAACACTCCATAGATGGAAATATTCAGTGTTTGTCCCCTGTTTACAAGAATCCCCTTACAGTCTGCTCTTCCTCTACGATCAAGGCAATTAAATTTCTGCAGTGAAAGTTACTTCCACAACTGGCATAATTTCCTTTTACTTATGTCCTCTAACTGCTCTACATGGCCCAATCCACTGGTCAGACCTATACAGACTCCTCATTCCACCTTACCTACCAAAGGTGTGCAGTGAAAGTAGCTACAAAAAATTCTGTGAGGAGAGCTGGTACCAGATTATGCTGCCCATGACAAATGCAATGTACTCTGTGCTCTTTCCTGTCTAATCCTGCAATAATGTAAACTGATGTTGCATAGGACTTAGTAAAAAAGCAGACACTTAGATTAGTTTAAGGCCAGTATGTTACAACTTACTTTCATGGATGTTTTTGATAAATTTTTCAGTTATATTTAAAGTTAGGTAGCTTGATCATTACAGTATAAGATCCTTCAAGAAAGCCTTAAATGCATGACTTAGAGCTTACACTGCAGTGTCATACAGTGGCTGAGAGTGAAAACAAAGGATCAATAGAGTACACTTCAAATAATTTACTGATGCCTTTGACCATTACTTTCTCCTTAAATCAAGTCCTTTTCCACATGCTGTTAAGATTATCCTTTCTCTCCCTATCTTCTTTATAATTGCCACAGAATATCTATCTTCCACTTGCAGAGACATCATCAAAAGAGGCACAGAAACAAACAAAGCAAAAACAAAAAAACCAAACCAAACCAAAAAACAAAACAAAAAAAGAACACTGAACAAACTTGGACTTGCTCAGAATTTACAGTTCTGAATATACTTAAAAATTCATTTAATAGGCTCTGGCTTTTTCCAGAACATTTCAGGAATAAAATAGTAACACATTTGTATCTCCTTTAAGAATCAAATAGGGTTATTACTCAGACCTTCTAACTTGTGCATTTCAGTCAGAATTTTCTTTAGTATTTCACAAAAAAAAAAAAAAAAAAAGGTAGTAAAATTTAATATCACCATCTGCTCCCATCTTTAACTGAAGCTTCTCATTGTCAGACACATCAAGAGCAATTAAAGCATCTGCAAATAGGTGTCTTATGATGTCTCAGAACCAGCATAAGTAACTTTTGCCCGTTCTGTAATGGCCTAATGGAAGAAAACGTAGACAGGCTACTGGATATACTCCAGGCACCTACAACAGCACTTACCAACTATTTTTAGGTACAGTGACTCCATATTTTCATAGTTTATGCAAAATCATGTTATTCCTTTCTGCCAAAATACAATCCCTATTTGCTAAACTTAAAGGGATTTACATGTATGCAACAAGAGCTTACTCTGCTTCCTTGTCTTTGCCCATAGCAAGAGAGTGATAAAATAGTAATGCCAGGCACTCATAATACTCTTGATATCTTCTAAAGTCAGGAAAAATCACTCCAATGTGATTACATGAACACAGTAACTAAGAATTGTCAAAACCTAACTCATTTCTCAGAAGCTAAGCTTTTTATATGTGACATATGACATGATATGATTTCCCACAACCACCCATTTAAACTTGGAAGATGCTTTTGGTACAAATCACACGGATTTATTTTTCCTTTTTACTTGGTACAAATGTCTGAAGAATGCTAAGTAATAAAATGAAGCTACTGTAAATCTTTAATATTATTTAGAAATTAATAATCAAATTTATTACTGGAAATCCAAACATACTGATAAGCTTCAGAATCACCAGGAGGAAACTTGTGATTCAAGCAGAAGTACAAATACTGTAAAGGTGTCCTAGTTCTGAGATCATATGCAGCTCATGTGAGTATTTTTATTAACAAAGTACCAAAACAGTTTTCCACATGGGGCAGGTGAGGGAAAAAGAACTGATATTTCCTTTTTATGCTGTGATGTAAGGAGTAATGGGATCACTTTTGCAAAGTGCATCTTCTTACCCAGTATTTCACCAAGTTCCAGTAACGTGCAGAATATAGCATGTTCCAATGCAGCTCTGAAGCTATTCAATATTTGGATGTAAAATACTATACCCTAGTCCTAGGACAGGAAAAAAATCTCAGCAATTTATTCTGTGACAAAAGGCCAAAAAAATATTTTAAAAAAAATTTTAAATTGAGCCAGTAATTATTTTTTGCAATTATGAACTTGTCTTCACATTGCTATCACTTTAAATGATGCTATCAAGTCAAAGTCACCCTTCAGGAATCACTTAGATGGAGGCAGACAAAAACACTCTGTGAATTAATGAGAAATGAATGCTCTAGTGGGTATGGTGGGTTTTTCCTGAGTTGGCATTTGGACTCAGTGATGTTAGAGGTCTTTTCCAACCATGACAATTCTGTGATTCTGTGAACAAACACACACTGAATTGGAACCATATGCAAACTGCCACATATAGATCATACCTCCAGTTTAAGTCATATTATTTCTATCAAATGTCACATCAGCTTAAGAATTTTGAGTTCAGCAAAACCCCAGTTCCCAGAGTAAAAAAAGGCAAAACTCTACACTTCACAGCTCGATTAAACAGTGGTATTAATCATGTCCTATAACTACTCTCTAATTAAAGAGTATGTGGAAATCAGAATTAAGGTGATGATGGAGAAAACATACTGCCCATTAATCATGGAAGGTAACGTATAGCCAGTGGTCCTCCAATTACTTTCAGAATAGCAGAATATTTTTCTAATTATACCCAGAAAATAAATTACTGGCACATAAGGAGCTGATTTTTTTGTCTTAAAATTAAGCCAACTGTATGTAAAATTTGTAAGGTAAAAAGAGCTTGTCTCTACTTGCTCCCTCACTGGGAAAGACTGAGTTTCTCAAATGTTCAAACTATTGGGGTTTCATTAGATTCCAAAGCAGAAAATATTTTTCCCCTAACACAGGAAAGTACAGCAAAGCTACCATTCTAATATTCACCACTCTTTAACAGCAGAAAAAGTACTGGAAGTTGAAAGAAAATATTGGAAATCAAGTTGAAGTAGGGTAGGTGCCACATGTCATGCATATTCCACCTACACAGACCCATCTTCTCTTTTCCTCTCCACAGCAGAGATCTAATGGCCTATTTATTCATAAAGGTTCTTGTTCAGTGCAGGAGAGGAAAGGAGCATATTCTAGACTGGACAATGACCAAACTAAGAAAAAGAACAGCTAAATTGTCTTGAAGTTTTGCACAACTTCTGAATCCCCAGAGTCTCAACATTCAGAACTTAATTCATTTCCAGCTTCAGTCCTTTGCTAACCCCATATTACTGAAAACAGTCTGTTAGGACCCAAAGTTAAGTTTGTTTGTTTGTTTTGGGGGGGGAGGGTTGGTTTGTTTGATTGGTTTGGTTTGGGGTTTTTTTTCCAGCAGAGTAATTTCCCATTTGCACATTTTAATGACTACTTTCTTGCTGACTGAAATCTGACTTGAACAACTATTGTTCTGTTTTCTTCCTCCTTGTACCTCTGTAACATTTATTTCTGACAGGAAGGTGCCTGTAACATCTTAATACCGTCACAAAAAGAGGCAGTAAATATATGAAAATAAAGACAAAGCCTAGCCCCAAGCCTGGTGGTTTAATCCTCCTAGTCAAGAGAGCAAAGAGATCATAGAAGCAAAAAAGAACTGCTTCTCCCCCAAGCTTTTTGGTAGTCTAAGCAGATACTTTTAGAGTAATTCAAATATGCTGAGAATTTGGCATTATTCATGTTTTACTATTTTCAGCTGGGTCATTTTTCTAATCTAATCAGCTAAACTTTGTCTTTTGAAATCGTTTTTAGAACAAGAAATATGTAATTCTTAACATTCATTCCACAAGACAAGTCATGTGTCAGCTCTGAAATTCTGTGGATAATATGGGATGAATTTCTGCCAGGCTAAACTCAGAGCCATCCTGTGTGGCAGAACTGCCTGAAGGGCAGCAAATTGAAAAAAGGTCCTCCTCATAGTTAGACTCTATGATCTTAAAGGTCTTTTGCAACCTAAATGATTCTATTATTGCCAATATACCCTAACTCTGACATTAAAAAATTCAGCATCCCAGGATTCTAGCTCTCTTGGCGTGACTTACACACAAATTCATGATGAATTTTAAGCAAATTTGGGATAGATGAAAGATGTTGCATTGGCAGTGATGGCAGAGCAATTGCAGCTGAAGCAGCATGAAGACTGACTCTTTTTTCAGATAAGCTTATTTTTGGGACAAAAGATTAGTTTCCTCTAATGCCACATAGTGGTTTCTCTAAACCAGGATTTGGAAGGGATTAGCCACTATGTAAATAGCCCAGCAGATTTTAACTCAACATGTTAATGGATGTAGAAGGCACACTGCCCTACCTACACTCCCCAGGCAATGCACCTAATAATTCACATTGTATTTTCCAAATCCTGGGCAATCCAACTCTTTGACTTCTCATGACAATATCTGAACAGACAGTTGTTCACCAGAAAACTAACTTTCCATCCAGCCATTCTGCACTTAAGCACTAACAAAGCAGTTTAATTACCACCACTGTATTTTAGTACAAAAAAGCAAGTAAAGAAAAATCTATTAGCAAATCCTCTACATTGTATACATTCTGAATGTATACATTCTGAATATACACAAACAGATTATCACAAACCAAATCACACACACTAAAACATTATTAATAATGGCAACACATTTGCTGATATTTCATATTCACTACCCTTCTCCATCCACTCATCTTCAAAGTTAAGGTAACTGGGTTTTCTCTCAGTGTGCTTCATGAGAGAGATTTCTTTCCTTCTAATAAAAAGAACTTTGTCCTTAAAAACTGGAAGGGATTTCTCAGCAAATACATTAATAGCAATACCTGGTTCTTAAAATATTATCTTCCAGGCAGTGATGGATTTGCTTATTTTTTTAGCCACATTTTTTAGAAAATTTTTCATTGATTTTAATACATCACAGTCTAGTAAGATTCTAACTATTTCTTTAACAAACAAGTTAGTCTGTCAGGTGATATACAAAACACAAAGTTTATGCTGGGGAAATATTCTGAAAGTGAGAAAGGTTGCTAGTTGCCATGGAAATAATAATTTATTAGCTTGGCAAATGGTGCCCTCTCTTTGAACAGGTGCATGCAGTATACCTCAGTTCCATCTAGGACACAGGTTGCAAGGGAGGGTGGGTACCAGCAGCAGTTCAGTCTTGACATTACCCAGCTCCACATTACCATTACCCAGCTCCACATTACCATCAATCAGACAATCTAAATGCTGTATCATTTTTTTTCCATGTCTAAATTTAATACCTGTCCAATCCCACTCCTATAATCCACCTGATTAACGCACAACACTGATGAAGCCACATGCTTGTTCTCCTCATTTGGCTGCTGAACTGCACAGGGCTGTTCCACTGCATCTGAAAACCATCCCTTATATTTACCTGGAAACTTCTTGTTACCCATCAAAAGGTATCAGATTAGGCCTTTAAGTAATTAGATTCTTGAGCACAAGGATGTGCTCTATGCTTTCTGCAAAGGGCAGTGACTGATGCTTTACAATAAAAATAAATTTGTCTATTTCACTGTACAGTCACTCAGACACCCACACATCTTAGCAGGGGGGCAAACAACTCACAGGCTTCTCATCTTGCTTACACCTCTGACATTTCATTTTTATTGCTAAGTTCAACCCCTCCCTGTTCCTTCTGCCAAAGCTGGTCCAGTGCAGAGAAGAGTAAGCAAGATACACCAATCCAAAGAGACAAAGTACACCAGTAATCTTAAGCCATTAGGAGGTAGAGCTCTATTTTCAGAAAGGAACAAGTGGTTATGAGCACTGGTTATGAGTACAATCCCTCCCACCCCACGTTCCTCCTTCCCAAAGCAGGACACCAGATACAAGTGCACAGTTCCTTTTGGTGACAGGGAACAGCACGGTGCCCAGCACCACAGCACTGGTTGGCACTGAAAGCAAGGCCGTGGTGAGGCTGTGCCTTTCAGAAAGCTTTGGTTTGGAATCTCAAAATGAGCTGAAGCTGACATGATCGCAACGTGCACAGTTCTGTGAACACAGGAACACTTCTGGGCATCAGCAGGAAGGGAACATTTTGTGGCTAGAAAGCTAGCAGAAAATATGGGGAGCTTTCAGCTGTGTACTTCTGATACAGCGACTATTATGCCACGTTGACTCCATTTGCTCAAAAGATTCCTACCCAGGCTTTAAAAATATTCAAAACCCACTGGAAATTAAGGCTGGAACCTTATTTATCTGCTTCATTGGCTCTGTTATGAGCTGAACTGTAGCTTTTTGAATGATGTCAGTCCTTCCTGGAGAAGGCAGGGAGGTTGTGCAGAGTGTTCACTTGGAGCAGCTGCTTTTTCAATCAAGAGATACTTAATTAAGCAGAGAGGAAGACTACATCATGTACAGAATCAGGCTAGCTAGGGTTTGTAGACAGGCAATTAAAAAAAAGTGAGCTTGCAAGGAAAATATCCTAGCTTACTTCTGCTTTATTAGGCTGTCTAGAGGAAACCTGTGAGTGCTGGGAAATTTTTTAGAGGCACAACATTCAAGATATAAGAAAGGACACACCTGAGCAAAGCAGTCTAATGTCCACTGTGAGCAGGGATGTCTGCTCCATGAAATTTCAGGGCAACAATTAGTGTTCACTTCTAAAAATATATAGTTCTTTAAAGCAAATGAAGCATAAAGGAAGCCCAATTACACAAAGTACAGAAATGATCTGGACATACAACAAAAATGTCAGTGGTCTTGCTGTGCAATAGTGTCATGCACTGTGCCTCCTACCAGATTATGGGACTTTTAAATCTATTATCCCTTTTTAAACACTCTCTTCTAAATTTAATTTCACTGATACATAAGGAGAACTCTGTTCTCATTCTTAATGAATTCAGCAGTTTTACTACTACTTTATGAAATGTCTGCAACCTCTTGGAGCCCAGGCGAGGAGGAAATCAAATGATCGCAGTGGGTGTAGCAGGCTCTCGTCTGCCTCTGGGCATTCACAAGCCTATGATCACTTGACATGCCTGCTTGAGACTGCAGCAAGGCATAGCTGAATATTGGATTTTCATGAAAACCCCCCATTTATCTGCTTTTACACATGGGCACATATTCCTTCCTCTGTCATGGTGGCTGAAGTGTGCTTTTTAGTGTATTAGCACGGGCTGTGACACATGGACTCAGATCAGGGCTCAACCCCACAAACTGCTCCTGCTTGGCTATACTGGCAGGGTGCTCGACTCCACTAAGATTTTATTAGCTAAGATTTCCAAGCTAAAACCCGAAACACTCTAGCTATATTGTGACCCACATTACAGCTATTCTAACCTGAGAAATAATGGAGCTATTTCTCTAGCATTAGTCTCCTATATATGAAAAGAGAGTACCAACAAGAATTTTATAAAATGGTGATACCATAAGTAAACTGGCGTTGAAAAACTATTAAAAAGTACACAACAGCATCCTTTGTTGTGACCTTTCCATTAACATTCCTTCAACATTAAAAAAAAAAATAGCTCTCAGAACAGACTATCTTGCTATTTACAGAGGAAATAAAAGGCTGTCTGTGGCTTTTCATAAAATTTTGTCCTTTGTAGGCTTACATATTACAACTTTCTCCTATGCAAAATTATCTGAATTGTTTCTATCTGTGTAATCGTCACTCACTAACACAAAGTTATTACAATAACTTCCTCTACTGGAAAAACTGGAGAAAAAACATCCTGATGAAAATAAATACAGTGCTTGTTTTTAATATCTGCTTAAAAGATCACCAGCGAGGTAGCCACAGCCTAGGCTGTTTTAATAACCATTTATCCCAAGTTTACTGCTTCAAAATTGTCTACATACAATCATTTAATATTCACCCCTCAGAGCTGTCTGCTACCTGAATAAATTTAGGTATTTTTAAGTCTATTCCACATCTCATATTCAGGTGACTTGGTCTCAGTGTCAGCCAACGGCATCATTTGTGCAGATTATGAGCAGAATTGTAAAATTAACAAATGAGCAACCATGGAAGTGGTAAAATCACTTTGATGAAATGCTGAGTAGTCATTGCTAAACCCCTTCATGGGAACTCGGCAGGGATGAATGAGTTAATCATATGCATTTCTACTGAGTATTACAAATTAAGTACATATCATCTTTGGCAAGTAGCAGTTGCCTGTGCAGATGACTCTCTTGGAGGAATCTGTGAAGGCATAGAGTGATCATGGCATTCTGTTGCCTCCTGCTCCCAACTGTCAGCATCTCAGCTCTTACTCATTTTGATGCCTGCTGAAAGGAGCCTGGACTGCAGTGGGTACTTGGGTAGCCAAAAAGTGAAAACCTGCTTAGCAGCAAGATGTACCACTTAGCATTACCTACAAGTCACTACCTACAGGCTGGGCTAGTGTGACCCATAAACAAACGACTAGCTCCAGTAACTCCAAGGAAACAGAGATTTTTATATTTCATCAAGAATATAGGAGCTAATGGCACTAGACCAAACTGCAGTCATAATTAACGCTTATGTTTAGGTTTTAAACTGCCATCCACTCCTCCTCCTTCCCACACATCTACATGCATTTTGATGTGTCCAGCAACACAACCCATGTTTCAGAGCTTCTCAAAAGGAAGAGACAGCAGAGCTGTCCAGTGGGTTTTGCAGGATCTAAGGAGCAGACTGGATACTGACAAGAAATGTTGTGGTCAATATTCCCATTGAAAAACATTCTTCCAAATTTTATACCTAATAAAAATGTACAGACCTACTGAAACATTGCATAGCATAGTTCTCTAAGATTCACTGGTCCTCTGACATGGCCCAGCCTTACCAGAAGCTTACAAGCTTCTAACCATGGATGCAGCAAAGTGCCTGTTTGCTCTCCTCTCTTGGCAAGGAACAAAAAGCACTGAGACAAAGCTACATCATCTCATGCCTATATCACATCTCCCTGCAGTTACTGACAAGCATATCAGATCCTGATCCATGGCATATTTTTTCCTATTATGCTTCCTAATACCAGTATTATCCTTTTAAGCTTTGTGATTTTTTAAAGTCAGTAGTGCTAATCTTAAACATCAAAAAATAAGGACTCCAAAACCACTAATGTTTACTGTAAAAATGCAGATAACTAGCAAAGAGATGTGAAATTGTGTTTTACCTTTATTTTACATCGGAGGTAGATTTCCCAGCTTTCCCTAAAATCAGGCATAAAAGATACATATATTAAATAAATAAGAGTTACAATAATCACAGGCTGTCAAGACTCCTGGAGATGAAATGGAAAGAGAAGAAATCAAATAGCACAGTACTCAAAATGAATTCTCAGAACTTGACAATGCAGTGCTGACAAGACATGGGACTTTGAGCAGACAAAGCAATCTCTTTGATAATAACAGCCTGAATTGAACACAGCACTCCACCCCAAATAATTACTTTTTAAAATATATTAAAATTTAGAGCAATAATGCCTTGCTGTGCATTCCACTACTTACAAAGCACTGAGCAGTCACCTAAATCTCACAGGATAGCATCTTCAAGACAGAAGCTTAGCAGCAGCACAGAAAAGGAAAAATCCCATGGGCTGGGATTACACTTCTGATTATTCATTTCCTCAGAGAAAGATGTCATCAGTCTACATTCTTTATGAACTCTACCACATAAAAGCACTCTTTTACACTGATATCTGCTACAATCCTTCTGTGTGGAAAAGAAAATCTTACTTGTTTGGCATAACCCTTCAAAAGAAAGTCAGCCAGCATTAATTTTTTGTGTAATGAAACCCAGTTTATTTTTATCTTTCCATTGTCATCAACATATCAGCCGTTCCATATCCCCTTAAGGAAGATTAGAGATTAATAGCCTCATTTTCAAAATACATCAGAGTACTTACTTCCTTACTCTGTAATACGTACACCCCAACACAGGAAATAATGGGAAACTTCTTTCTAGACATCTCAAAAAAAGTACATAACCCAAACAACACAAACCCTCTCCCCCCTCCTTCCCTCCCACAAAAAAAAAAAAATAACCCCAAACCAACAAACAATAACAACAACAACAAAAAACAGGTAATGAAGAAAAGCTCATTAGGATCCTCCCCTGTACTTTCATTAGAAATGGCAGCACTGCATTCACCATCCTTTTCCCTGTTCAGCTCTTCTGCAGAGAACAGTGGCAAAGATCACAGTAAATGATAAGAGACTCAGAACAGGAGAAAGATTCAAAGCCCCTGGAAGAAGGCAAGTTGCCTGTTTCTGGGCTGGCCAGGCACTCAGCCTGCTTTTTGAGGCAGAAGAAGTGGGTATTGCAAAATGAGCTCAGGAGAGCAGGTTGGAGTGACACTGCCATATTGTGATCTGTCCCAGCAGCAAGAGACACAAAACACCAGAGAGTGTAAAGATGCCTCCTCTTAAATAGGCAGCCTAAGGATTATGGGCTGGTTCAGATACCTACTAACCCATGTAATTCTGCATTTATAAAAGCACACTAGGCTACCTGTCAGGACAAAGCCAGTAATGAAAATAAGATTGGTTCCAAAATAAATTGCTAACTCATGTTGCCCTTCTGACCTAGCACCAATGCTTTCAGCACAACAGCTTACTTCTTCCTCTGTAGACATTGCTGGCTTTCTTATCTAGTTCTTCACCAAAAACAGTTTTCTATGCAGCATTTCATGGAAAACTTTACAAAAACCTGGATATATAGGAACTACTGCATTAATTGTACCTAAGCAATTAGTGGATAGATAGATAGATATCACATTAGCTTGGCATACTTTGCCTTTAGAAACATCATCAGGGTTTTTTCCCCATTTTCTTTTTCACATATAGATCTCTACCCATTTGTAAAATAAAACCAGAAGACCTTTCCTCCTCCCCTAAATTCTTATCCTCTATTCAAGGTAGATTCATGAAGTCTGTTGTTCTCTTGATTACTATTTCCCTCTCTCCTCCACCTCTCCAACATAAACTTCTTAAGTACAAATCTTAAATAAACTGCTGTTATTTACTCAAATAAACTGTTGAGTAGCTGTTGCTACTCAAACACACAGTAATGCCACTAAGTTGGTGTAATCATCAGAAATGTATTTCTGTAGTATTGTGATTTCTTTACAAATTCCTGCAGGAGAGGTCAGCAGGTGTCTCATGTACAACCATACCATACTCTTAAGTCTGTATTGAGCTTAACTTGTGCCACTGTCCATTGCCTGAGTCTCCTTTTCATTACCCATTCTCATTTTGCCAGAGCAGTCAATATCACCAATCTTACTGAAAACCAAATACAAACATTTACTGAGCTTTTCAAGCCTAGCTAGATCATTTTTTTTTCTTCTTTTTCACATTTCTTATTTTTTGTTGTTGTTTGCCAGCTCTCATCTAGCTATAAAATCCTTGGCCTCTAAGATGCATCACTACCTTCACTTGATCTTCTCCTTCTTTTCTTATTCCCAGTGTTATTTGAGGTGGTCGTTTATCCAGCTTAATGGGAGGTACATGGTGGTGTTGCTTTAAAACTCCCTGTTTAAGTCCTTGAGCCCTGCATTTGAGCACAATTTGAGTTATGACCTTTCAGTTCTCAGAATTTCTCCTTTCAAAACAATGAGCTTCTGGTACATATCAATTTTTTTTCTTTCGACTAAATTTAAAATCAGTTAATTTATTCTCTTGCTATAGAAACTTCTTTCTTTAACTAACTCTTTTATAATATATTTACTATTACCAAAAGAAACCTGAAGTAGTACTTTTCTTGGTCCAGTGAACCTGTAATGTCATCTTCCTTGGGATAAAACATCCCATCAACTACTGTCTTCTCCCAGTTTGGAGGGTCTCAGAGATCTAAATGCTCTCTTCTCTCAATCTTGATACAAAAAGGAAGGAGGGGAAAATATGGACTGATAGGAGAAAGACAATGTGACTTGGTTTAAAGTCAGAAAATGAGAGGATCAAGAGGAAACTTCAGAAGATTGGTGATTGTAACATACTGTGCAAGCTCTGGGCCGAGGGCCAATCACCAGTTAAATTTGTGCCCTGGGCTTCAGCAGGCTGTGCCAGAAATAGTGATGCTATTCTAGGGAAGGTGCAGCTGGGCTTCTTTTCTGTGACTCTGGCCACTAGCAGATCGCATAAAGGGACTAATACAGTTAGCACAATAGGCTGGGCAGTGATGCTTAGCACAAGACACATCTCAGTTTCTGCATTTTAACAGGGGATCTCAGGCTTTTGACTTCCTTCCAGTAATCTCTGTGCAGTGATGCCTTCAGCACTTCTCGAAACAAAAGTTTTGTGCTGAATCAATACATAGTCTAAGCTAGTTTTGCATTCTTCCTTTGATATTTCAATTATATGCATTTGCATATTAAAAGAGACTGAAAGACTTCACTCATGGTGTTTGCTATTTGCCCAAGAAAAATTCAGGGAGTTACTTTCTTCTATATTGCCTCTGCAGAAAAATGCTTTCAAAACAAAACTTCTGTGTTTTCTATTCCTATTTATTAGCCTAGCTTTTAAAGAAATATTTTATAATAGGCAAACTACTGTCTCTCTGATTATTATTCTTAACAAAAATGATCAGAGGGTTTTCAGGCTGCTCGCTGAAAGTGTCAACTGACAAATCAGATGATTCTCAAACAGAAGAAAAAAATACATATGCTCCTCAGTAAATCCAGTGCTTCTATGCATTTGTTTCTTAAAACGTGTATGCTTAGCTTTTCTACTGCCTTGATCTATGAAATTACTCTGAACTGCTTAGTTCCAAAAACATGAAGAAAGACTTGGTACCTGAATATGTGAATGGTCTTTATTTAAATCTACAGGTGGAAGGCTGTACTCTGGTCCTCACTCACTCCTTTTGATGAGTACCCTTGAGAAGTGTATGAGAAACATCCACTTTCTAGAAAGCATTATGAAGACACGACAGAAGAATGCATAATATCCAACCAAACTATTCTTGACTCACACTTTACCTTGTGCAGGCATAAATGATAAGACATTTAGGAAAAAACTAATAGCCATTTATCCTTCCAAAAGCACAGCTCTTTTGTTCTGTGCAGTTCGCTGCACAGCAACATAACTTATGAGCACAACACTTACCTTGATCTGACCTAAATCTGTACATCAGCTGCCTAGGAGATCCACATTGACAGTTATCAGGCATCTACATGAGAATCATATTTCATAGAGGTTCTCACAATTTACCCCACACATTTTAGCTCTGCTAGTATTTTTCAGCATGCAGACTGAAGCATCATTTCTCTACTACTACTACTCCTCTTAACAAGCAAGGAAGACTTTGAAAAGTCAAAACTAAATAATTTGAAGGAGGCATCAGGACATAAAATACCATTTGCCAAATAGCTGGAGCATTACCTCTACAAATTGGAGTGCTCTCACAGGAATACTCTAATACAGCTGATCTGATGCAGCAGTCAGATAGAGTAAGAGTCTATAACTGAGGCATTGCTGTGTGCATTCTGCAGATCTGTCTAGTGCAAGATACCTTGCAAAAATAATATGTTTAGTGAACAAAGCAACTTCATCATCCTTGTCAAACCTGGAAACAAGTGTAATGCATTGTACATTTGTTTTCCAACAGCAAAGCTGCAGTGTTTTCTCAAAAGATTTGCTGATGAGTGGAATACCCATCAGACCGTTTTTTCCTCCCTACACATGTACAGCTACCAGATATCTTGATGGCCAGTCTCTGACATGTAGCAACACTTTGGGAGATCAGAGTGGGAGGACGGGAAGGGAATATTCATGGAAGCAGCAATATTGAGAGAAAGCAGCATTTTTATATAAGAAGCCAGCTGCAGGTTACATGGAGCAAGCTGCACAGTGCAGCATTTGTGCACACAACTGTCACTTCTGCTGCAATTCCTTAGCAGCTGCTATGTTTGACCTGATGCAGGAAAAGAGAAAAGCGAAATCAGGACATAAAAAAGCAAACCAACAACCTCAACCCAGCAACAGAAAGAGATCAGACAGAAGAAGAAATAACAAAAATGTTAAAGATATTTCTCATGAGATCTCACAATTAATTTGGGGGCATTAGGTCATACAGTAGCTCATTATTTACATACCTTTTTTCACATTTTATACTTGGGTCCTTTTTTAGGGTACCTTTCTTGAAAGACTGCTAAACATTTACTAATAGTAAATCATATATCCAGCTCTTTCCTGGCGTATTTCTTTTGGTTTTGTTTTTCCCCAAAACTAACCTTCAGCATTACAGTATAGCTATGACATCAGCTACAGTAGCCCACTAATAAATCTTTGCCTCTGTCAACAACTCTCAGTATGGTTTGTGCGACACAGGAAAGGATTTTTCATTAGTTTCATAAAAGATTTTATGCCATTGCAAAAGCACCATGAAAGGAAGAATGAAAACACAAGACAAGAGCATATGAACAGAATGATTCATAACAGCATAACATTCCAAAGACCAAGATAAAGACAACTCTCTGACTTTTCAGCAATGAGCCTAAGAACCAAAAAGGTTCTTTTTTGACCTTTGCATAATTAATTTTTTTTTACGTCTAGTAGAAAAAACACCATTAATGGGTTTTGTAGAACATTTCCAAACTCATTTTTTGAAGCCTGTCATATTGTAATGGTTTTTATGATTACATTCCTGCCAATGACACTTTCATTTCAGCTACAGGTTCCTGCCATATAGTAGCCTGCTTCTCCTTGTGCAGTGCTCCTAGATTCAGATTAAAGCATGCAAACACAGAACTGATTCAATGAAAAAACTATGTTCAGCATCTTCCTGAAAACTTTTAAAGGCATGAAGCTGCCCTGCCTTGACCAACACACATGGACCCAAACATTAAAGAATAAGAGCAGATCAGAAAAGAAAGGTCCAAGAAAGGAGGAATACCTATCAGTTCCCTCTCCTCATTGGCACAAGGAAGTTAAAGATGTATATTCATCACTGAGGACAAAAAAAAGCATAGAGGAGTTAACAGAAAAAGAGAAACAGAAGGAAAAGAATAGGTGATAAAGATTTTTGGGGGGGTGTTTTGGGGTGGTTTTTCTTTTTCCTTCTTCTCAAGAGAAAATCAAGTGCAAAGCCTAAAAATGAAGGACAGAAAACAGAAGTGAGAATCAGACCAGTGGCACCATGAGAACCATCTCTCTGGGGCAAAGAGGAGATTCTCCTTCATCTGAGGTCCTTTGTTCAAGGTGAATCTCTCCAAGCAGTATGCTATAACTCAATCAGTCTGCTCTATAAGTGATACTCAAGATAGATCAGATAAGATAATCCACTCTGGCCTTAAAATACATGAAATTGTAAAAAGCTCAGATAAGGAAAGTGAGCAGAGGTTACAGGATATGAAGGACAAAACAAAGAATAATGTAACATCTCAAAGGGTAGCAAAGTTCTTACAGTTTTCAAGCTTCAAAACGAATCTGTAACAATACTGGGAGATTTTTAAGTGCATAATTATGATTTCCATATAGTTATGTACTCTCCAATAACATTTTCCTTCCAAGACTGAAAAAATGCAATTATATCTCCTTTTATTAAAACAAACAAAAAAATTATTTAGGTTGCAACTTCCCATGATAGTCTGTACCTTTGAAAGTAGATATTCCATAGTTTATTAAGTAGTACCTGATAGGTATCAAAAAACGGGCTGTGGCATGAACTCTACAAATACATCTTATTTACAATTAATCACTTGTTAAGCTTCAAGAATATTCCTTCTTCTGTAGAGAGTACAAATTCAAATCAAACAAATTTCCAGAGAAAGCTTCAGACCTTTTGTATTCTCAAAATTAGCAGATATTTTTATGACAGTGGATTTTTCCAGTCCCAGTTTGCAATTACACAGCACAGCTACTTTGCTTGAAAGTCCATTGCACACAAGATTACAGCTTTCCTGACAGAAGATTTATGTTTAAGATAAAAAGACAGAACTCAGTGGCAGAGACTTCAAGCACACAAAATAGCAATAAAATAGTTATTACTGGCATTGAAAGTTGCCATGAAACATTTCATGTTTCACAGTTTATGTGAGTTTAAATTTATGCCTGGATATGTATCTCTCATGAAGTAACATTACAGCTATTGTAGGAACCATAATGTTAATTTTTGTCCCCATTTGACACTGAGATTCCTTGCATGATGCTTCCTTTAATAAAGAAACACACAAAACCAGGAGAGAAAAAGAAAAAAAGAAAAAAAAAAGATGTAATGGCAGGAATAAAGGCATTTAGATATAAACTCTGAATGTGGAACTGAGTTTTGAAGACTTGCACCACATTTAGCTAAACGTACAACAGCCATCTACTCAAATATAAGATGAAGGACAAAAGGACAAAACCCTAGAATAAAGTATTTAGTACACAATAATATTCTTACATTCTAGGTTTTTGTTCACTTAGACACACATAACTCCCAAGACAGGCATAAGCATTGGTATTTCATATTACCATTGCTATTTGTATTTGGAGCTCCTCAGCCCAACATGGATATGTTGAAAAGTGGGCATTAAACTATTTTAATAATTGAATCTCCTTGTTAGCAAAATGGACTTTTCATCAATATTATGGTCACAGGGTGACTGAAGTTTTATATTCTTTTTTTTTTTTAATACCTTGCTTCTGTTGTTGAAAGCCTGAGCAAAAGAATCTTTTTAAAATATTATCTGGAGTCTAGGTATGTATGCCCAGTAAAATAAAAACCCAATATAAATGCATTTTCTTTCAAATATGTTATGCTAGTAGAGCACAAGTGATGGTGAAGCAAGTAACAAGAAACTGAAATACAGTAATTTTCTAAAAAAATTGCCATAATGATAAGAGTATCATACAATAAAATGTTAGCTCAATAAATAATATAACTGGAAAGTCATGAAACAGATGTTAAGAACGTACCTCATCAGAAAATTCAATATTCCTTGCAGAAGCCATACCTGTCTGCTCACAGCACTGCTCTGTACAAGAGCCCTTTAGGCTCAGTCCCATCATGCAGATCCGAGAATTGCTGAGAAAGCTGCCTGAAGTTTTCCAAGCCTATGTCATCAGCAAGAACTGGAATTTAGGAACCAAGTACTCAGAAGATGGGCGATTGCCTCAAGGCAGGCTGCAGCCAGCTAACTTCTGCTTCCACCCAGGTCTCAATATCTTACTGAATCCTCTCCTGTCCAGACAGTTCCAAATAATTGTTCCAAATAAACAAGTGTTTGGCAAAGACAGACTTTTTCATATGGGTTAGTGGGAGCAGATTGAAATAGAAAGTATGGGTGTCAAAAGGAATGTTTAACACTTTCTAACTTGCATTTCCACACATGGATTAATAAATAATGTTCCTCCCCACATGAAGGTCTCATTACTGAAGAGACTGATAGTGCAAGGGAGTGCTCTGAATGATGTCACATCATTGCAACAGCAAGAATGTGAGTTAAAACTCATGACTGAAAATGTATTTGGTGAAAAGCTCACTAGTTCAGTCAGTGTCTAAGCATGTCAAAAAATCAACAAGCCAGAGTTCACTGCAAATACTCACTTTGGCCTCGAGGCAAAAGATTCAAGCCTAGGGCACTTTGCGGTAGGTCTGCTCTCCACTGCATTGACCTAGCTGATGGAAGCTGGGAATATATTTGCATAATCTGAGTAAAGTCACAAATAAATGTGATGCTGATTCAATGCCAAAAGATTGCCTTTAAAGTCATTCCCTTTAGTGTCTGCAGTAACAGCTATCTGAGCATCCTGTTCCTTTGGCTCCTCTATTCACTGCTAAGATATGCCTTTAAATCTATCAGTACCTATCATGCTTCTCACATTGCCAGAGAAAATCATTCACTTGAAGACAGCAAGAAGATTTTAAGTAAACATACACAAAGGAATTGCAGGAAATGGAGCAAAGCAGACTCATAAAAAATGAATACTGACAAAATAATGAAAGGTCCAACAAGTACTGCTAGTAATATAACTTCACTCTCAGATTTTAGTCTCAGTCCTTGAAAGGGGTTCGCAGCTGTCACACACATAAGCACCCATAAAAAAAATACATAAAAAAGAGGAATATGGCTTTTCTAATACTTATTGTCTAAAACACAATTTATTAGCCAAGAAATAAACAGTATTGTATTTGAAAGCCCACCCTATAAGCACAATAGAATTGCAAGATCAAGTTGAAAATGTTAAGAGCTACTACAGTACACAGTATATGCAACATCGTTAGAAGTACAAAGCAAGACAGTGAAATTTTTGTATGCTGAACACCATCCCTGATTCCAGTTTGACACTTTGTCAAGGCTTGCTATTGTTCCAATTTACTTACAGAGGGAACTCACAAGGATAAGTCTTTTGGTCTTGATACATCTACATATGTAGACCCATATTTCTATTTTAGGCACACACATTTTTTCAATCTGTCTTTAACTGAATAGCTATAGAGGAGGGGGAAACATTATAAAAGCACTTAAGAAATATTTCCATGTTTATTTGGGAAAAAAAAACCACTTTGATCCATTTTGTTCAAATTAGTATTGTTTCACTTCTCTCATTATGGATAATATTCTCTCTAAAAACTCATCTAAGGATGTTATACAATGCTGAGAAACACAGGATCCCTTAGAAAGGGAACTTGTACTTTATCTATATCATCTTATGATGACAGCTTAGCATGAAAAAATCCTGAATATATTCATTCAGCCTCTTTTGTGACAGCCACAAAAATACTAGTTTTAGAGCAATGTTTGGAGAGGAGAGTTGGGAGGGGAAGGGTTTTTTTGTTTGTTTCTTTTTTTTTTAATCTTTATAAATTATTTACCTGAAGTTCTATATTCATAAAGGAATTGTGCATTCTGGACCAGAGTTCAGGCTTGCTGAAATAAGAGACTTTGTTATAGCTGCAATGAAGGTAGCAATTGATTTGATTTTCAAACTGCTACAGTCACCAAAGCTCAGATGTCTAAGTCATGTGCAATCAAACAAAGCTATTACTTTCATATTTAAGCAAAACACCCACACTGAAAAACTGAAATCCTTTCAAGTGAAGTGTCTTTATTAACACAGCCTTAAAAAGTATCAGTTTTAGTTTCTTTCCTAATCAAAGACAGAAATAAGTGCCATACGCAAGATTTTTCTTAAGTTGCAGTTACAGTGGTGGAGGAGAAGGAAAAAGCACTACAAATATTTTCAGCACCAGTTTTGCAAATCCATTCATGAAGGATGTTATATCCCCTTGTACCCTTCAAGGTTTGCATTGAAGTCGTGAAGGAGAGGGAAGGTGTTGAAATGGATGAAGGAGGGAGTCTTCCTGACAGCTAAGCCTAGAGAGATAAATGAATGACTGGCAGCAGCTTGTACTAATTCCTCAAGGCAGGTATGGACATAAAATTCAGGTCTGCCAGCATATGCATTTCTGTTTCCTAGCCCACCTGTATTCCAATAATAAAAACACTGGATTACAGCAGTTGGTTTACTGTTTCTCCAGCACCACAGACCAAAAACCTGCTACAGAGAGTTCGGTGATACAGGAGCTGATCCGATCCCTGCGTGAAAGCAATGGTCCAGATAAGGCTGCTTTACTAGCTCAAGACTATGGTCATCTCCAAAGAAATTAATGCAAAATCTAATTTATATCAGAAGTGAAAAGGAACAAGGTGGGTTTCTTAAGCCCTGTTACTAGGTAAAAAACAGCACTCTGCTTGCTGATTTTCAAAGAATCCTAACTGCAAAAAGAGACAAGCTGATGCTAACATCAGTGAAAAAGAGACTTCAAGTTTAAGCATTACTTCCTACTTTCCAGTATTTAACACTGGATTTGCTGTTAAACCGTTTTGCAAACATGTGCAGTATCCTCCAAGTTATGTTATACTGTAATCTAATTTTATTAATAGCCGGGGCTAAAAAAATTAATCAAAGACATAAAAAAATAGTTAAACTCCTTGTCACTTTTCAGTGATTTTGCATGTTTGTAATTTATCACTGTAATTGTATCACTGTTATGCTGATGACACTCAAGCCAACTTTTCTATTTGTGGCAATACATCTTGCAAGGCAGAATGCAAACCACTGTCCTTTGGCTCCAAAGCTGTGGTTGTCAAACAATTTTTTTAAACCAGACACTGATAACCCTAGATATTGCTTCCTGCTCTAGTTACTTGACTAGACTTGGTATCTACTAATTACCAAAGCTAATGTTAAAAACTAAGTAATAATTAAAATTAAGTATCTCGGTATTATAGATAGTGGAAAAACTTATCTAAACCTTTGTGACAAAAGCTTCTGCAAAGTAAATAGACCAAGATGCTGAGTTCATCAGTATGTCATAAATAAAGCACAGATATGGCAGAACATAAGGACCATCAGTTTTTTATCATGAAATAAGCTACTTACTGCCTGTCCCCCCTTTTGTTTCTAAGGAAAAGCAATACCAGAAAGTGAGATTAAATAATTTTCTTCAGAAACTAGTGAAACTGTGCCATGGCATCTTAGGACACAAAGGAAGAAAGGGGAACTGTGACATACCACCATACGGGTGGGAGGTTTTTTGATGCTTTTCTGATGGGTTGGGTTTTTTTTGGTTTGGTTGTGTTTTTTTTTTCGTTGAAGTCAGTAGGAGTTCTGCTTTCTGGCAGCAGCAAAGTAGAATCAAGTTTGTTAGCTAGCTGTACACTGCCAGGAGAGAGCAGATCTGATTCTTTGCTGGAGCTGTGCTTAGAAGAGAAGAAGAATGATTTGTGGAAGAAAAACAACAGTGCAGGCACCCATCATGATGACTGTCCAGAAAAATCTCTCCGCGTGTTTTTATACAGAATTCTTTATATAGCAAATTAGTGGATGTTTCCCTTGCCTAGAATTCCAGCACCATTTCTTCCCACAAAGTATCCCCTGTAGTGGGAGGTCAGGATACAGAACTCCATTACAGTACTCACAATGGATTCTCAACTAAAATTAAAAGCAACAGACTATTACAAAGGCTCTGAATATCTGCTCTGATACTCCTGAGAAGCAAAACTGGGCAAGAGCTTGGTTTGCTCAGAAAGTCACCACACATGAACATTTCCATCAATTTGCAGAATAGGATGAGGGAAGTCACTGAAGAAATTCCCCACTGTCCTTGTTACAAATTGAGCTGGCTGCTTTATACATTCTGTCCTGCTTCACAAATCCTGCCCTTTCTCTCAGCACATTTGGATTAAAACACTTTGCTTTTCTCCCTGTGGCCAGAGAAATGATGGTCATGTGAAGAAGTCAGGTATGCAACTCTATCTGTGCAAAACATGTTTAATTTCACAGCAATTTAATTGGGATTTGATCTAATACCTGCACAGGCTCTTGTAAGTCTCTCGAAGGCTCCTCAAATCCATTAATATTTAAGGTATCTGACTTTAAATAAAGAACTAACATTTTAAATTATGTAAACTAGCACAAAAAAGGAAAATCAGATGGAGAAAGACATAAGGGAGAAAGAACCAACTATTAGAAGTTTACAGATCTCCATCATGCAAACAAACAAAAAATAAAGCCTTCACAAAGCCTTCAGTAAACAGCAACATCTTTAACAAATGGCTTCTCAGAATGATTTCTCCATTTCCATCTCATTACCCAGGAGAGGTAGCAGAGAAGTTACACACATATTTAAAAGTCTGCAGTACACCTGAACTCTCTTGCATTCAATTGCAAAGCATCCTGCCTGAAGCTATTACATTAGCTCTTTTTCACATACACCTAAAAAGCCCACCCATTCCTTAGGAATTCAGATGTGATACTGTAAGATTAATGTTGACTTTCCACTTAAGGGATAATCTTCTCAAGGATACTTCAAGGATTATCTGTGTTACCCACCAGTCACTTTTTAAACTCATTAAAAACCCAGAAAACTCAGTCTTCTGAGATCACTCTTAAACTGTCTAACAGTCCCAGAGAGTTTTGCTGAAGGCAACAAAATATGCAGTCTTTGGACAGGGTAGTGTGTATTTATCCTAACAATATTGAGTTTCCATAGCTTTTTGTGTGTGTAAAAATTGCCCTTCATTAATACTTCATGCAACATGTTGGAAGTTGCTTTGCACATTGTTCAGGTTTTTTTTATGGTTTGACTTTGCTACTGTGTCTCAATTAGATCATCAATGGTTTCAAAGCCTATCACATAGAATTCAGAAAACAAAGAGGAGGAAGAGTTGTAGGAGAAAAGAATGTGGTGGGCAATATGATGCCCCAAGATCTACTATTGCTTTGCTGTTGGACCAGGCTCACTCTTAGAAGAGTGAAAGTCAGCCACACTAATCCATGGATATGAACAGATGAAAGATCTTTGGCTGGAAAAATTCCTTCAAGACCATGAACTTTTATTGATATTAGAGTGTCATTCACTTCAAGTGGTGGATGTCTCACGTGGAAGCTCAATTCAGAGACCACATTTCTATGACATGTACTGCAAATAAAGCAACTTTGAAATTGTCTGTAGGCTCACTAGGAAGTAGGAGACACTTGTTTCAAAGTAGGTAACACTTTTCTGGTAATTAATCTTTTCATGAGAAAGTTATTCACTAAGTCTTCCAATGGAGAGTAACAAGCCCTTCAGAGTTTCTAGAGCTGCTGATGAGCATTCTGTCCAAGTTATCCCAACTGCAAAACCTGGCACGTACATCTGGAAATACAGATCTGACCTCCTGTGTATAGAAGTGTGCAATAAATGTGGCCAATAACCATTTTAATGTGACTGTTAAAAGGAAAATATACAACACAGGCTATGCAGACAGCCAGACCTTGAGGTCCTCACGTTTGAAAGTACACAAGGACTGTGGAATGCTCAGGTTCACTGGAAAGAACATGGTTAGACTCATGCTATATTCACCATTTCTCTGAAAACTACAACCAGGGAACATTGCAGGACTTCAGTGCCTTCAAATCTTCAGCTGCCAAATATCTGTTACATTAAAAGGGGCTCTCATTCCTGTCTTGTACCTATAAAAAACCTCAGGCTGACTGAGGTTTTCTACATTCTTCAAGCCACTTTGACAAAGAATGGTCCAGGATTATAATTTTTCTTCCAATAAAAAATGCTCCTGTGCTATTCTACATTCAGTTTCTGTACACACGAAACACCCAGAGCGAAGGAGAACCAAGACAATGTTGGATGGAAACTGAACAAATGAGCAAGCTGAAACAAAGAATCCAACCAAAGACACATCTCAGACTCAATACAACCTGGTCATCTACCTTTTTCCTTCCTTACACTTTATTACAGAGGGAGAAAAGGAAAAGGCAGTACCTTTCTCTTCCTCCATGTCAACAGAGAGAAAAAAAGAACTGAAGACAATAAGGAAAAAATGTGCCAAAGCTTTTTACTAAGCATTAATGCCCAGCCTTGTGGTAATTCCTTGAATCACAACCACCTTTCCATATACATTTGATTCTTTGTCTTTTAAAGTACTTTTATGACTATTCATGCCCATGTGCCACACACCCAAAAACAGAGGTTCCAAGACTTGGTTCCTAATAGAGAATATCTAGTCCCTGTTGTCATAAAAAGTGGATTGTGTTTCTTCCTTAGTGATTCTACTGACACAACATCTGTAAGTTCTTCACTGTTTCAATAGTGTCTGAAGCTCCATGCAATGTGAGCCATTCTCCTCAGTATGCCAACTTTAAGAAACTTTAAAAGAAAGTCTTAAAAACTTTAAGGAAGTTTTAAAAGAGAGCAATGAGTGCCATGAAAGAGAGAAAAGAGTTCCTTTCTATCCTGGCACCTCTGCTGCTGTTCAGAATCAATTTCTAACATGTATAAAAGCAGAATTTGAATAGCTGTATTACTCAACTGATGGATAGTCAAAACTACCATACCTAACCTAAGTTTTGTTTGTTTCTCTCTTCATTACATACACATACATATATTGTGTGGTGGGTTTTTTCCCTATCATTTTTTGAAGTGATTTACACAAACAGCTGCTTCCTTAACATACTGTGGTATTAAAACCAAGGCTTTAAGAACTAGCAAACTCCTCCAGCTTGGACTGAAAATTCAATGATGTCTAACAGGCAAGCAAGGCAAGCTCTCATCACCCACAGATCAGCCGTGAGGGAGAACATATCTGCCCCTAGAGCCCACACAAACACATAAAAAGGAAAGACTTCCATAAACTTATATTAGAACACTAATTTAAATTCTAATTCTGACCCTGGCTTTCTGAAAATTGAAATAAATGGTTTATTTTACTCAGCTAATGATGCTAACTCATCTATCAAGCATTAAGAAAAACATTTCACATATTAACTTCAGGAATAATGTTTCCAATGAAACTTTCACAAGGCTTGATTCTTTAATTTATAAACTATGCAGAGCTGAAGTTCATGCACTGAGGAGAAACTCGTGGCACTGCTTAACTGTCTCTTCCCAAAAATCTCCATTAGAGAACACCTTATATCTCCTTAGTTGGACTCGATGATCTCTGAGGTCCCTTCCAACCCAGCCAATTCTATGATTCTATGATTTAGTTTTATTCTGGGAAATACATTCTAGCATGAGGGAACCATTTCTGCTTTGAACCCTGCTTTCATAAATATTCAACCTGCACACAGGACCAACTTATCTCTCAAATTTCAACCATTTTCTGAGCATTGTTTAGAACTCGTAAGTCAGCTAATAAAAAGAGTTCTGGGAAGTTTCTTCCTCATGCAATTAAAGGTGCTGAGAGCATCTAATTGGCAGAAAGTAATTCTGGCAGCCTGAAACTGGCTAGGAACAACCTGAGAAGATCTCCTTTCCCCTTACAGGAATGGTGTGTGATAGTGGATGACAAGAAGCAGCTGAATCGGTAGTGGTTATTTCTTAGTTTGTCTGCAATGCAGTTCAAGGTGGGGGCTGCAGCTTTCATAGACACATGGAAAACAGCTTTCAAGTAACAAATTCAAATACTGATAATGCTGTGATGGAGACAGAACAACATGAGAAAACTCCATTTAAGAAAGAATGTACTTAGACCTCATCAGCATTTTGGTATCTTGGTATGCGAACTTATGAAACAAAAATTAGACATGCCTTCAAAGGCTGTGGCACAACCAAATCCTACTCTAAATTTTATTATTTTGTACTGCTTCATCTCAGCCCCTGGGCTTACCTCATGGTTTTTTTCTCTCCTACTGCCTCTGCTGGTTGCCAAACCAATTCATTTCATAGGTATAAGATTTCCTGCATGTCTTCTCTCAAAATCTACTGATGTCTAGGGATGAATATTAAAGGATGCTAAATAAGTGTCATATCACCCCAAAACAGCATTTCTATAGCATGTCATCTCAGTAGTCAGGTACAGATTTTCATTTGAAAATATATATATATATATATACTTATAAGCATATAAATGGAGTGAAAGCTTGGGATTTCCAGTGGCTTCTCTCAAGCAGGGTGGTTTGTAAAGCCCCTGACTACCCAAGTGCAGGAATCTCAACACACATGAAGACTCCATAGTCTTAGTCAAAGTATTTGTGCTGCACCGTTATGAGAAATCTCAACTCTGATTTGATTCAGTTCTCACAGAACTACCAGAAGAGCTCTACAGCAAATGCTGATGCTCAAAACTAGATAGGTAAGACAGGTAACTTGCAGATGACACAACACGTAGCACATCCAAGAAATCATCCATTTTGTTCTCACACTAGTGCTACCTAGTGTCTTTTTTTTTTTTTTTTTTTTTTCAATTATAGAATGATAGAATTGCTCAGGCTGGAAAAGATCTTCAAGATCCAACCTTGTCCTGACCCTGTTAACCTGATCCAACCTTCAAGGCTAACCTCGTCCTACCCCTGTTACCCAATCTAATGCTTCCACCTGATAACAAGCAGTCTAGCATAGAACCCGGTTTCAAGCAGTGTTAAGGAAGCATGGACTGTGAAAAATGCAGTCCTATTGATATGACAATAGTAATTCTATCTCATTGTGTGGACCACACTCACAGGCAGCTCTTTCTGACTAACACCGTGCAATACTTACTCTAATATTCTAACACTTATTTTTTTGTTTTTAATAGGGAGATGAATATTTTAGAAGAATTAGGCATTACTGCAGTTAAATATACCAATACTGAGCCTCCACTGCTTATACTCCATTACTTTTGCAGAGGTAGTAGAGACAATTTCCAGCTGTTTTCAAATCCAGCAGATACCTGACACTAAATAACTGTATTTTCATAGTTTGATAAACTACTGTACAGGAGGCAACCAGAAACCAACACGCATTTTCCAGCCCAACTTAGAGTTTACTTGGTGAACAAAGCAGCCTGTGAAACCAAGAGCTCATTGGTCTGTTGAATCACCCCATAAAAACCACAGTAGGGTATCACTAACTGAATGTGATTTTCTGTTGTGTCAGGTCATGTTAAGTCCTGTGACACTACATACTGTCACAGCTTCGAGCAGAACTTGGTGCAGCCTGACATGGTGAAAAACAACCCCACAAATCTGATCTGAAGTGATGTGGCAGATGATACACTGAAACACTTTGTTTTCAAAAGCAAATGCAGTAACATAGTGACCCCCTTGAGAGAAAATATTAGGTGATCTTTCATTCTCTCTGTGGCAATACACTATGTCTCTTTACACCATAATTTAAGAACTGTCAAGGAATTCACTGCTGAATGATCCCATCGACAACAGGTTAACAAAAAAGACTGATGGGACTGCTGGCCTTAATAATATGCTCTGGTACAGTTGTAAGCACATGGGTACTGTGTTGAGGATGGGGATCAGCAGCTCTCTCCCAGCACTTCAGAATACTTTTGAATCTGCTCTGAACACAATATTTATTGGTTTCCACAGACCAAAAAAACATATGGAAAAAGCAGGTCCCACCCAAGCTTTTCCCATTAGCATATAATGACCCATGGCATCTGATAAATACAAAACCATCAGAACGAGTTTAATGGACATGTCAATTTGTGTTACTTAGAAATACATTCATATGCATATACCTGTACACATAAATAACCAAGCACTTCTCAAAGGATGTCTATGTTGCTATCTAACTTCGACAGGATTTACAGATAACTGAGAAACTGAAAAATAAAGAGTTGATTCTACAAAGCTATGGAAACACTGGAAGCATTTCTGAATAAAAGTAATTTTAATTAAATTTAATTTTTATTTTAATTAAATGCTTTTTAAACATCGGAAAACAGTGAGAAAATAAACAAACCTTTGTAGTCAATGTTCCTTGCTGATTTTTAGTCATTGCTAATTACTGGTTCGGATAGAATCAAAGAATCATTATGGTTTAAGATAAATTAGGATACCCAAATTGGAGAAAAACATGTAAAATCATGTAAATAAAACAAATATTGATAATTTTTATTTACTTTTTCTTCAAGTAGTTAACATTGTAAACTAGGCAGAAATATTTTGACAGGCTGTAATTGTCTGTAACAATTTGGAGAGCAATTTGGACATAAAAAAAGAGAGTATGTCAGCACTGAGCTCTTGATCTAGTAGTCTAGCTGAACTAAGTCACCTAAAAGGCTGACCAAGGGTTTTGTGGCTTGAGAACAGTTCCACTTCATTACAACCACAGACCTTGCAAAACACAAGAATATAGGGTTTGAGGTACTGAAAGGGCTATTCAATAAAAACAAAGGTTAAAAGGAAACAAGCATGGAAAAAGGTGTCAAACGTTGGTGAAGTTTGCACTAAGTGCCTGCTTAATATAAAGATCAATGTGTGACTGGAGCTGCACAATAATGAAATACCATGTGCCTGCCTGTCAACAACAAAGCTAGGGGGGAAAAAAAACAGATATAATAATGGACATTTTCCATTTATTTTTCAACTTAATGTATTTAGAAATACAGAAAAGCTTGAGATAGAAGTGAGTTGGCTAACTTCAAAACATCATTAGTCATTACTGCTGTTCTGAGAAAATTAGCATCCATATTCATCTTCAATTAATTTGGCCCTTTTCTCCTAAATGTTCTTCAGAAAGATAGGTATGCAAGAGGAATATTTACCTCTATGGATGAAAATGTATTTACTGAAGGACTTTGTTTTATACACTGGCAAAGCTAATTTAAAATGTCTAATAAAAAAGTTAAGGAAAATAAAAGCAATTTTATATTTTTGAACTCATGAAGGTAATAAAGTCTATTTTTTCCATAAAGCTAAGAGACCTGACTGACCCAAGTGTTAACTGGCAGCAGATCTGTCTTGTCTTGCCACAGCAAAGCCAGCATTTCAGGACTTTCAGCTCCTTTCTAATTGTCTGAAGTTCCAAGTGTCTCTGTATTTCTGTTGGAAAAGAACTACAAGCAAAACCTATTTCTCATCTCTGTGAAAGAAAAATATTAACAGCTTTCAGAGCATTTCCAGCCTAGAAATGACAGAGATCTCAGTTATTATGAAACACATTGTAGCTCCTTTCTCCTCAGTCCCCACTTGCAAGAACCCATCAGTGGATACAGAAACCAGTCTCATACAGGAGCCAAAACCCCTGCCCTCTTCAGCACTACCACGGTGGAACTGGAAAGAGATCCTGTCTGTGTTACCAGCTTGCATTGAACCCATGCAGTTCACACTGATCTGTGACAGAGGAGAGCTGTAAGATACCTCTTACAATGATCTGGAGTGATTTTTCTCTGACCTGGTCTCTACCATTTGGGGCTGCTCCCCTACTGGAACCTTCAGATAGTGCTCAATCCCCTCTGGATGCTGAGCCCTTCCTCCAGCATCACAGCACAAAGCAGAGCACTGTCAGTGCTAGCACAGCCCTTTTACTCCCAAGGGACAGAAGTTTCCTCCACTGCCCAGGTTTAATGTTGTTCAAAAAATTCTAATTGAAAAACTATCCTTCAGAGCTTTATGAAACAATTTTTATCTAAATCCACTCCTAATAACAAAATAATTAAAAAAAAATTAAAAACTCTGCTCTCCTGTTGTTTCTCTTCTTCACTTTCACTAGTAGAGGTCTTTAATTAAAAAAAAAGCAAAACAAAAACCTTCAGTTGCAAGAAGAGAATAGGAAGATTAATTAAACATTTGCTATCTAAACAAGTCCCTCTCTCAAAAGAAAACATAACACTTTTATGCAGAAAATGTATTATACATTCAATCTTCAGTATACAAGGACATTAAAGTGTTATCTGAAGCAGTGCTATCTTCTAGTCATAATGTTTGCTATTTAAGTGCCTGAGCACAATGAAACAAAGCAATACAGCAGGAACTCAAAATTAGTACAGCATGATAGGACTGAGATTCTGCAATTATTGCCCTTTTATGTACATTGGGTAGCAGAAACAAGTTCTCAATTATCAGAATGTCTTGGGGAGGGGGAACTAGCTCAGCCATCTTCATTCTCCTGTATTATAATCATTTTCTCCGCTGGCCCATATACCTTTTGTCAGCTGCCTTAATAGTGACACAAAGCACTGCACACTACAGAAAAAAACCTGAGAGCAGGCTTTATTATTTTGTTGTTCTTGGTTTTTAAACTTCCCAAGAGTAAACAACACTGTTTAATAAAGCAGCACAGCAAGGCAATGTCTCTTCATAGGTAGATTGTCTCCTAAGCACTTGGTCTAGTAATACACGGATTTCAGGTGGAAGTCTTTCAAAGTGTGATTAAATGCACACTAAAATATTCTACTACCTCACAGCTTTTAAACATCTTAACACTACATTTAATTTTTATCTTTCAACTTAACATTGGACATATGTTAATCTCTGGAAAAAAAATAAAATAAAAAAAAAAGTTGAATTTGACCTTGAGACAAATACTTCTGTTCATTTTACTTTGGTATCACGTAAGTTACAATACCTTGGCTAGCATCAGGATTAACATTTCCAATATTTATCAGCTTGCCTGGCATTAATTAGAAGCATGAAGATAACTTCAAATACCACATCTATCATATTAAGTTCTCAGAAGCTCTCAGCAAAGTCCAAGCATGAATGCTAGCTAAGGTAGCGTGGGATTCTTGCACTACCCATGTTAACAGCATGGTAACAACTAGAAAGTTAGAAAGAAACATCATATGGCTGTGGGAAGCCCCTGATAACCAAGAGCTTGGCATACACTATGTTGGGCAATGGAAATCATAGACTTGCCATTTCATGTACTGGAGAAACAGAGGGTAAAAAGCAAGAACAGGAAAAATCCTCAGAAGTAATCAGCTCACAGTACCTAAACCCACTGGGCTTTGCCAGATACTTCAGGAAAGAAAGCTACCAGGGCTGCAGGGAAACAAAGTTATAAATTGAAAAGCTTTATAGCACAAAAAAATCGAGTCCTATTCATCTCCAGGGGTTTTATTATGGGATTTTTTTGCATGTATACTTGCAAAGATGGTATACCATAGGTAACATTTTAACAACCACCTCTGTACACACGAAACTGGACACAGTTTCAATATAGGTATGTTTCTACAAAGCATATGTCACAACATTCCAACTTCAAAATGCTGACTTACCTGGGAATCTGGAAAGCTAGATGTTGATTTGCAAAAACAGATTTTTTCATTTCTCTTCCCAGAAGATTCACCTTTTAATTTTTTTAAAATTATACAAACCAAATTCCTGTTCCTAAACTCCCTTTCTATGCTACCTCTGTATCTAAAACTGAATTTCAACTGATTACAGACTCCAGGTAAGGGTAACTGATATTCATCAGTAAGTATACATTGCCTTTGCTCTTTGTTTACAGAGATCCATACATATTTGTGTGTATATTGCTTTGTATACATGTGTGCACAGTAGTGGTGTATATATATACATGAGATACCTGCAGCTCAAGGACATGCACACAAACACAAAAATGCACCCTCTGAAACAGTTTAATTACATATACTGATGTATACACATGTACACTGGGTACACATGGCTTTAGCCATTTCTCCTGTCCCTTACTGATCCTCAAATATTACCAATTAACCTCAGCAACAGGTTTCTAGCATAAGGACAGACATGCACAATAAATGGCATTTTCTCAAAAAGCTGGTGTTTTGTCACTGCACAAGCAGCTGCTATCAAACAGGCACATCCTGCACTGAGAAGACTGCAGGGAAAGGAAGACAACCGACTCCTGATCAGTCCCCTGATTAATGCCAGTCAAATGCATCTTTTCATCTTGGGGGGGAACACTCACACAAGTGGAAGGAGGAGAGAGCCATAACAGTCCACAAGATTTACATTTGTGTCAAGCCTCAGCAGCAGTGTGTGATCATAAAGAGAGAAAGGCAGATCATTTGGTAGGCTCTGACATGTAGCCTCAGCAACTAAACTGAGATATAAGCCTCGCTGCATAGTGTGACAGTAGTTATGGCTTCTCACCAATTACTTCTAATAGGGCAGCTCCATTTTCCCATTGCTGTGTGAAGCAAGGAGAGACACAAAGACTGCACCTTTAATAGAAACACTAACTGCAAAGTGCATGTCTGTCAGATGAACCACAAATGAACACAGAAGCCATTTCAGACTTAATAAATACTGATCTAACTTCCTCACCCTTAAAACAAAGAGAATAAAACTGCCTGTTAGTACAGTGGGGCCCTCCCAAAGCTTGCACTTTGGAAAAAAACAACTATCGGTTCAATAATCCCTTGCCTTGTTAAGCACTTTGGGTCAAAGTGTTAAAGAGAGGAGAGAGAGCATTCTCCAACAAGAGTATGAAAAAATACCTCTACCATGAAGCAATAGTCCAGTTTTCTTCTTAAAACTGATAATAGGGTCATACAACCTTTTCTCTAAAAATAAGAATTCACAAGAGGTTTTTTTGAAATATATGCACAACTAGATTTTAGGTTGGATTCTTCTACTACCATAACCTCACATACACCCCCCACACATACCTGAGACCTCAACATTTGAGAACAACAATAAAGGGGTAGAAAAGTCACAGCAAGAAGGATGTGAATACAGCTTAGCCTTAGTACTAGATTTAGGGCTGCTGCAATCCATGTGATAACTGGAAGTTTAAATGCCATCCAGTGAAACCTGACTGATGAAGGCCTAGTACAAACTACTCTGATTAAAAACAAGGTGCATTCAAGTATGACTTGACTGATTGGGGCCAGGATTAACATGATGGAGGAGAACACGTACATGCAAGCATGTTTGGTGGAAAAGTACCATGAGGATCTTCAGTTTCCTGACAATAAATTGATATATGGGAGATTCAATTAGGTTGCAGTAAAATAAAGTTTTTCCACACATTTTTAAAATAAAGTCTTAGTACAAACATATTCAAAAGGCAAAACAATCATATTTAAAAGGAAAAATAAAAAGCAAAGTGTACCCAGTACTCAGATGACATTAAAAGCCTAGGAAACTTGATCCTCCCCGCCATTGAGCTTCCAAAAGCTCCTCTTTAGAAATTAAATAGAACTAAAAGTATAGACACAAAGCAGCTTGACAGCTTAAGTAGTCCTCAAGTTTAAATAGTATTTTAAGTAGTCTTCAAGTTTAAACAGTATTTTGGCTTAATTTTATTTTAAACGTATGATATTTCATAACAACAGGTCAAGTTTTATAAAAGACACCTCACAATAAGACAGGTTATCAGGAGATTCTGGTTAAAACATCTCTTTAGCACATAAAGAATTAGTTAAAAGCAGCCATCTTCTCACCCAAGGCATATGGGAAACAAAGCTATGTGCATATGTGCTCACAGGTCTCATTTTGCTTGCCAATTTCCAGTCTTTAAATCATTATTAAGGCAAGGAAACATAGCAGCTAATTTTTGTTAATATGTTTTCCTAAAGAGGATACTCAATATCAACTACCTACAGCAGCATTTCAACCAAGAGATTTTTTTCTCAGTTAGGTGGGGAACATAAGTAAGAATATCCAGGAAACAAGCTCCAAAATCATTCCCATTTAAAGACAAAAGCCATAGGTATTCTTACCTCCTAATTATTCTTACCTCCTAATTTTCTAATAAATACATGACAAAAGAAATCCCTAGAGATTCTGCTAGAATATTTGAAAAATAGGACTTTAAACTAGGCTTTGTTTACAAAAAAAAATCATTCAGAATCCTCAGATGGTTTTCCCTATGTTCTAAGCTTTCATCACTAAGAAACAAAGGTATAATTAGCCATTGCTTTGCTAGATAGCAAGGGTAATCTTTCTTTCTACATTAATATTAAAAACCTGCAATAAAAGTGCACTCTTCAGAGGTTCTTCTCAGTAGTACAAAGGCTCAGAGGTACTCAAATACTCCTCCCTACCCCAGATGATTATTAGTTTTGTAAGGATCCTTTCCCTCAGGTGGCACTGTCAGTCCTACTGCAACAGAAGGATGTCAAATTTGCCTGGTTTCACTGTATGATTAATGGCCACATTGCACAGAAGAGTTAATTTCATGAAATCCCAAGCAAAGGAAAAGGCCACATTCAGAGGAATTAAAATTTTTTTAAAAATTTAAAAATGCTGCACTAGCCATTACTAAATTCAGATTTTTTTGTCAGATCCTAAGAGAAAACAGTAAATAGCAGAGTGAGGTTTCTAGAACTCTTTTAGAAATAAAACAGTTTTTATTCCATCCCAATCCATTATACAATATAACAATAACTCTTCCCGACATAACTGGGGAAGGTGAAACCTGGTTAACACACAAGAGGGATTAAGCACTAGAACATAAGAAACAAACCCTTTCCTGAGCAATGGCAGTCATACGTCCTGTGACTTTCTGTCTGAAGCCTGAGTTACCTCATGTTTAATTATGTCTAATTGAAGCTTTAAGCACCCTTGAACATAGCTGTAAGACTCTTTTTTGAGGGGATTCTTTCATGTCAAACCTACGCAAACACCTGGTGTTGTATTGATTCTTTGCTGTCTAACAAGTTGGTGATTGAGTTGACAGTGCAACCTTTTGCACAGCAGGAATTTGGACTTCTCTCTTGTAATGGCCACCTAATTTTTCACCATGTATAGAAAAGGCTTGAGGCCTCTGCTGTGTTAGATCAGATTTCATTTGATCAACAAGATAAAAATTATTCAGCACACAAGCAGATTTACAGATGACCTCACACATGCAAGGTACCATCACAGAAGCTGTAGTTTTCAGGAACCAAATAAAATCCAACACAAACTAAACAATTCAGCTCTTGCACACACACAGACAGCCCAGTCTGCAGCTATGTGTGTTTCAGTTTGAGGTTATATTTAGGTTTTACACTCCCTCTATTCAGTCTAAAGATAGAGCACTTAACATATGCATGGACAGGAGCAGATATTGTTTCATGACTCCCTGGCATGGGTGATATCAAGCTCTGTTGCTTAAAAGTGCCTCATGCAGATATTTTCTCGTATCAGGCAGACCTCTCTGCTCCAGGATTTGAATTCAGGAATCATTCTGAGTATTTCAGGTGGTCTATAAAATCTCCAATTCCCCTTCTGTGATTACTCATTTATATCTGAACTTCAAGGAGACTATTCACTTACTTGAAGTTACATTGGTACATCAGTTCTTGTACAATTAGAGAAAAATAAGGTAATAAAATTTCATCTTCATTAATGGATCCAATCCAGATTCTTGAACTTAAACAATAAAATAGATTTCAGTCTACAAAAAAACCTTTCTTCTCTCCTTCCCCCGCCCAAAAAAGAGCTTTAAGTTAATTATTAACTTAAATAATAACAATTATTAATAACTTGTTATTAATATATATTTTTAAAATGTACTGCAATGAAGTTTGTGAAATTAAGTCCTTCTATTATCTTAAGTATGCTATCTAAGCCCATAAGGAAAAGCAGACAAATCTCATTGCTAACTTAGTGGTTTCCTCTCTTGCCACATGAGTCTAATAAGAATTAATTCAATCAAACCATGTTATAAGCCATCAAACGATTTTCTGATGCAATTGTCTGAAGAGGCCCTAAATGTGTTGTTTTTCTGTGACATTAAAAAAAACATTCAAGATTTCTATTATTGTTAATTACCTAATTTCCTGTTTGCTATTGTAGCACAGTAGCAATTACTAAACCCGCTCCAAATTATTAAACTACCTACATTATAATAATGCACACAGGAAGGGGATGGTCTGAAATTCCATCAAAAATACTTTCATCCCCTAGTGACATTACTGCCATCAAACCAATGGAATGTCTCCTCACAGCCAGCCTGTGGTTACTGAGAGGGTGGCTGTGCTTTCAAAACCCACTTGTCACTGGGGTTCCAACCCCTTCTGCTACCATGATTGGAATTTTGTTCCTTTCTAATAATGAAAACCAGACTTGAATGTAAGAAAACTTAAATGCACCTTTCATCAGTGCTCAGTCAACCCCACTAACTGGGCAATAATCCAACATAGAGTCCCTCTTCCTTTGCCTCCCACTCTTTCCACTGCAAGGCTGCCCCCTTTATTAGTGTTTTAAAACCGTGTTATATTTTTTCACCTAATTACAATTTGTCCAGACTTATGCAGCTGCACAAGTTAGAATAAAAGATATAAAGCACCAATAAGACTCCCACAGATAATACCTTGTACAGCATCGACTGAGTGTATCATCAAACACTGCTGCTAAAGGAAGAGTGCACTTTGGGCACCACAGCCATCACTTGGAGTCAAATATCTGCAGTCCAAACTATTTATTAACTTTTGAATAAGCTCATATGTACTTCTGTACAAGTTAAGCCTAACACAGCATCCTTAATGCGAAACAACAGGGATGATCTTCATTCAAAAATAAAACCACAGTGCTGTTCTTTCAGCCAACAGGGTTTCTATTACACCACAAGTGCCTGATGGGGTATCCAGTTAGGTGTTGGTGCTCAGGCTGTGCTGACTTATGAATGCAATGCTAAAACCTGACCTTTAATTATTCTTCCACAACGGGGGAATTCATATTCCCACTGACAAAAATAAATGGAACAAAGACAGTTCCTTTCTGTAAGGATTGTGTCACTTGAAGGATAAAGGTGATTACAGAGAAGTGTTGGCTCTAGTTAATGGATTATTCCTTTGTTAACAAAGTCCCCTCGATGTTATAATATGGGTTTTGAAAGACGAGATGTATCTTAATTCCTCTAATTCCAATGTCAAATACTAATATCAGTAGGCCAAAGAAAAATTACTTTCAGAATCACCAAGGAGTTGCATTAAAACAATGAGATCACAGGGTTATGGTCTGTTATGCAAAGAAGGCATTTATATTTCTGGGACTGAGTATTTCTTGGTCTTCTGGTATAAACAGAACATTTGTCCTTCCATAGCATGGTTCCTCTATTTTCCCCACTCTACATGGGTCCCTTGCCAGGAAAATATTTTGGTGATGATATAAGTAAATGATGGCCTGAGGCAGACAAGAGGAAATCACCATCATATTGGAAGTGAAATTCAAGCCAGAGCTGAATTACTATCCTGAGTTCCCTTCCAAGTCTGCCATGTGACATCTGAAGATTTATCCAGCCAAGGTTCAATTCTTATTGATGGATGAGATTGGCTGATGGGAAATGGGGACCATCAATAGTTCCTGACCCTGTAAGGCCCTCCAAAATTGATGAACTGAACTACTGCCTCCACAGAATATTACAGTAGCTGTGATTCCATTCGGAGCTCTCCCATCACAGGGAATCATTGATGAAATTATTGGGACAGATACCTCCTCTCAATTTTCCTCTTTCTTGAAGTCCTCCACGAGTATCCTATATGCTTTTTCTTGAAACAGTCTATTTAGGTCTCAATCATAAAAGTAGAGATGTAAAACCAAAACATCCAGTATTAAAAGGATCTCTGTAGGACTCAGTGTTCCCCAGTAACAAGACTAATACTATCTACTCAATTTGTACACACAAAAACAATGCATTATTTCCATTTAAACAAATGCTATAATAACATGATTAATATTAAATCACTCTCCAATGGAACCAAGACATCCAGCTAACATTCCTAATAAGCTCTGACCCTGAATATTCCAAACTGTGAAGCCTTTATTCCTCCACTTTTTATTTAATGCTTCACAGTCTAATGATGCATTTAGTTCCAAAATGATTAAGTAACTCTTAAAATAACTCCCTAAGCAACAGATTAAACACAGAAAAAACAAATACATAAAAACATGTATACTTTAAAAAATACATAAAAACAAAACCACAGAAAAATACATATGAAAAAGACCTGCAGAGCAAAATGCAAGGAAGATCAAAACTCTGTCACCTTTGCACACCCCTGGCCAGGAAAGGAACCCTGCATAGCTACAGATAGGTAAGTAGACATTAAAAGCAAATTTCAGAAGCCTATAGAAACCAAGGTAAAATGCCTAGATTATAGTCACACAAATACCTTAATGGTCCAACACTCCCTGTGTCTCACCAATTTTTATATAACAGAACAACATCCATCTTATGGGATGATGCACTAAGCCATAAATTTTTCAGACCCTACGATAAAAGAACCTCACTAAATGGACAGTTTAATGTGAATTCATAAAAGTAGTGTATAACAGGGACAACTCCAATATTGACTCAGTACAGCTTGGGGTTCTGCTCTGAGCCCATGCACCTCTAAGTGCTTCGAGATCCACATGGTTGAGGAGGTCTCCACAGTTTCAAATCAACTACTTGCTGAAGAGAGGAAGCATAAAGAGTAAAACTTCTACAGTATGAATCCCAAGAGCATTTCACTGATAAGAACTTACATTTCTTAAATTTCTGCCATTTGCTAGTTTAATAACCTCCCCTAGGCAGACTACATAACTTATCTTTATTTGCATTCACCTTCAATCAAGCTTTGCTTACCCTTCTTGATCATTGCTCCTTTTTTAATAAGCTAAGGAAAACTGGTAAAACTGGTAAAAAATAAAAAATTATCTTTCTTCTCCATGAGGGCTGAGAATAGCCCTTGCGTTTGTTTTAATTCATAGCATAACTTATTTTCCACAAAGATGACTGCAGTGTTTGCAGTCTTAACTTGGCTTTTGAGAAGAAAAAAAAAATAGATAAATAGAAAGATAGATATTCAAGGCTTTACATTTAAATGCAGTCTTGGATCGCATGGATCAGACTTCTCCAGTTTGCAGATGTTAAACAAAAGGTTAGTTCTCTCTAATCATTTTGCTATATTATATGTACACAAATACAGTATTCTACCACTTTACAAATTTATCATAAGCATATGAATACTGTGCAGGAGAGGTAATAGCACATATTTGTTCACGGTTACATGTAACAGAGAAAACTATTTTGACTCTCAGGGCTCTAGAAAAATTACCTTCCTTACCATACTTTTCCTCTAAGAAGATTTTAGGAGTTTTACATGCATTGTGGACCTCAAGATCAATCCCTTCAATTAAGACAATGATAAATAATGTTATCTCTTCTGTAATGTACTCAATCACCATACTTTACAAGCAGATGAGAAAAAGAATCCTTCAGAGTACATTCATTGACTGTTTCTCATTGATCAGCAGAGAAAAGGAATAGCCCTGATCAAAGCACTAGCCCCGGCCTATTGAAAGAGTTCTGCAGACAGCCAGCAAACCCATTAAAAAGATGAGCCATAAGAAAAATAAATATATAAATCACTGTATATAAATACAAGAAGTGAGAAAAGAAATGGGATTTCTGTCCCAATAAGGAGGACACGAAGCAGTGATAGGAAAGCCATGCCAAGTCTTTATTGCACAGAAAAATGAAGAAACCATTTCCACCCAGGAAAAAAGTCACCCTGCCCAGAGTGGCATCAGAGAGATCACTAGGGGGGAATGAGCAAATGCAGTAAGCAAGGAGAGGAAATAGTTTTCCTTGATCCTATGTAAGAACTCATATATATTAACACATAACCATATACACATGTGTATGTAAATATAAACACACACCTTTACCACCCTGAAATCCAAACATATAAAAAAGGATGCGAGTGTGTAGATACATGTATTCTCTCCCCTACCACTTTCTATAAAGTAGAGACTAGGAATTTATTCACCAATTTTTTTTGCATATTGAGATATCTGAATATATTCCTCAGAATGATGGTGCTACTGCCTGAAGCCCTACGTAGAATCTTTGAGGATAGGCTTCTATCCTTCTGCTGTTCCATTTCCAGCTATGTACTTATCAAACAATTTCTAAGTGAATGCATTACATACAGTCTCTAATAAATGTAAACTGAAGGGACTTGCTTCTGGAATTAGTTCCTCACGTTCCCTGCTCAAGTACACCAAATCATCCTTATATTTCTCCTTGTCGTTTTCACATGTCTGAAAAAACATTTTAGCCTTATGCCAAAGTCAAGAGCTTCAAATTACCATCAGTCAGAGAAATAAAGTCCTAGAATTTAGGACCTTCTGTAGATAACATCTACAATTTTCAAAGATTTCTCTGTTCAAAATCAATTAATTTGCACCCTCTGGTTCAGGACTGCTAAATTTTGCACTTCCTTTAGAAAGTATTCACTTAATTATGAAACATTTCTCTCAGCATATAAAGAGGAAAAAAGCAGTCACCAACAGTCACTAGTTTCTGCAAAGCTGAGCCTGGAGACTTAATTTTTACTAAAATGTTACAATTAGTTGAAAAAGATACAGTGAAGAATGCACAATGAGAGCTTTCAATACGAGATTCGTAATCCCTTTTGACCAGACAACTGAGGTGAAAAACTGGTGGGAAATATTTTCTAATAAAACCTTTCATTTAATTTTTTTATGAGCATCCCCCCAGATATATACTTCTGAAGTCTTTTAAAATACAAACTGATTTTTAAAACTACTGTTTTGAACAAAGTGTGCAAGCCTTCTATTATGAAATTTATTCCATAGAATTTTGAATTTTTAAAAAGAACTTGCAGTCTCTCTTGGCAAAACATTTTTTTTAAATTAGTTGGAAGACCAAAAGTATTTCTTTAGCTTGCTTTGAATATATGAGTAGGACAAGTTTCCTGAAACTGCCCAAACTGTTTGTCCCAAGATGCTTGAGTGTTTCCTCCTACCACTGAACTTCCAAGTAGGCGATGATAGCACTCATTCACAAGAAAGGTTTTACCATAACTTTAAGACCATTTTTATACCTTATCAGGCATCATCCTGAAATTACTAGGGAATAGCTCTTATGGGAAGCAGTCTCTGCCTACTGCTCCCATGCCATGCTAAAAATTGTAAGGAATTAGAGAGGCAGAAGTTTTACTTCTGCTATTAGCACGCTTACTCATACACCTTAAAAATCAAAGTACTAAAATTAATTTATAAGTAATAATTTGAAGAGAAATTGAATTTATTTAATTACATTTAATGCTATATATTGCAATACATTACTAAAAAAATACTATAAAAATGACAAAAATCTATGTGTGATTTAAGTAGGCCAATTATTTTAAGTGCTGCTACAGTCAGAAAAGCAATTCAAAGATAAATATGGGAACACACAATGCCATTTCTTCAATAGCTTCCAGATAATATTCAGTGTAAAAGTGAAAAGGTCAATTTTTTTTTTCCATCTACCTCATGGCATCACAAACCCCCTATGGGTCTGAGAAAACTTGGCTGAATTCTTTCTTTCCTGGCATTCTCTGCAGCAGCAATGATGATAATATATTATGTTATGAGACACACTTTTCAAAGGAAATTCTTATTATTTTCTGGATAGAAATTGAAGTTCTTCTATTTATCTGGAGTCTGGATATCCAGTATCCCTGATTAGGCATGAATAACTACATGGTGCAGAATTTGTGTAGTATAAGTGTTCAGAGGACTCTGTTCCTTGTGGGATGAAAAAGTGCTTTGGCTCAGTCTATTCCTCCCCTTTATCATTTTACACAATAGCATCAATGACAGAGATGCCCAAGGATTCCCCCTGTAAGTCATTGTTGTTGCAGACTGATTATATAAAGAAGATCTTTTTTCTTTGTAGCTGCTGCTTTGTGGCTGCTTAGATTTTTATACATTTTACTATTCAAGCACAGCATTTCAAGCATCCCCTCAACAGTTCCAGCTGGGACATTCAAGCCAACTGAGAAACTCAAGTGTTTTTAATAACACATGCAAACTCAACCACACAGCACATGCAGAGAAAAGCCTAATACTTTCTGATAGTTTCAGGTTGCTGAACAGGCACATCCCACCACATGTGCCACTCGTTCAACCCTTCCCAAAGGCCACATTCCCTGTATTTGCTCAAAAAAAGGCATGGTCACTGGAAAAGCCTGTAAAGCCCTAGTAATGCAAAAGTGTTTGTCTGACAGCTGAGATAATGATGCAGGGAACAGAAGATAACTCATGCTATACTGACAAGAATAAAAGAAAACTTAAAGAAAAGCAAGTAAGAAGAAGTAGCTTATGTGCAAATATTCTTAGCTTTTGTTGAGACAGCCAATGTTTCACATTGCAACTCCATTTTCATTGCTATATTCCTTTGCACATTAAAGGATTGTACAAGTAGTGGCCTGCCCAAAGGCACCTTTGGAGTAGGAGAGACTATTCCAGCATCAATACCTAGTTGTAAAACTATTGATAAGGTAAGTCCCTTAACAGGCAGGACACCAAAACAAAACTACCATATAACTGCTGTAGGAAACAAAGCTTAACAGAAAACTCATCACACTGGAAAACCAAGTCCTTTCTACACAGCAAAGTTCAGCAGGAAGCATTCAAAATTAATGTGGCATGCATGATCACACTGAAAAAAAAATATAGCTCCTATCTTAAAAACAACAAATATATAAATCCATAAAGTGTGGGTTTGGTGGTTTTTTCCCCCTGTAGGAGTAAATCTCCATACATAGATTTTAAATGTCCAAAATACTTCAAAAGTTTTTTCTGTAAAATTTCTGTACAATATTTCTTTTAGCCAGACAACACTCACTTATTGGCAAAAAGAATTAAGAATAACTGCACCATTTCACAGGTCTAATACCATTTTCATTGTCAAAACACAGTCGCTCAAAAATCTGTTTTGTAATATGGGCATGTGGTTATATCAAGACAGACTTGACATAACCACAAGCCCAAAGATTTTCAACAGTAGGAGTAATCTAGTGAAAATACAGTTATTACTCACATTTCTCTTCAGAAATATGACTTGATACTCCTCATTGTTTTTATTTTCACATACAGCTTCTTCTAACCATACAACTCCTTATTTTCTCACCCTAGAAGCACCCTTTCAACTGTATTACTCAATCTCATCTTTCTGTGGGTAGCACCCATTGCTTTTAACCTATAGTCATTTTAGAGGTTGGTAAAATTCTTTATGGAACTTGCCACACTACCACTTTTTGTGTCAAAAATTTCATTACTGATGCTTCTAACACCCAGGAGGTCAGCAAAATAAAACATTAAACTTCCCAGCAGGCCTTTACACACAAAGACAGCAATGTAGGTAGAGACACAAAAGATGCCTGGATAGAGGAAAAAACAAACACATCAGCACAGCTGAAGCTTTTTAGGATGACAACAAAAACAAACATCAGCACAGCTGAAGCTTTTTAGGATGACAACAGATTTGACTTCTGTTGCAGCTCCTACACCTATTCAATCACACTGGGAGGAAGATCTTTCCTTCCATTTCACAGGTGGGAAAAGGAATTACACAGGGGATAGAAAACCTTCTCAGGGTGACATGGGTAGGATCAGCAGGCACAGAAAGAGCTCAGACTGTCTCATTTTGGCCTTGAACTTCAACAGCTCTACAGCTCATCTGAAAGAGAGGATGTCTTGTCATGTCTTAACAGTCATGGCAGGTCTTAGCCATGACTTGCCTGAACTGCTTTAGTGCCTAGCCATGACTTTAGCATCAGGCAGCAGTGTCATCAGCAGGAAGTTTCTTTTGTGGTCCATGATTTCTGTGCATTTTCTGAAATTATGCACAAACCATAAAAGAGAAGTGGGAAAACAAAGGCCGAGTCATGAAGATGCAGTATCTATGTGGAACTGTGTCTCTGCTTACACAACTACAGGAGGACTGTATGGATTTGTGCCAATTGACATTTCACCTATCAGTGCAGAAGCACAGTGTTATCATCGAGAAGAGTTTGAATGTTGCAACTATGAAGCCTGAGAGCTTTGAAATGTCATCTCTCCATAACCATGCTATTACCCATTTCTTGCAGTTACTCATTTCTTCAGCACAAATGACAAAATCCAAAAGCTAATTTCAGGTGAGGTGGAATGCCAAAGTTTACACCCTGCTTCTGCCATTTCCATTTAGCAGTCTTTTTCCTTAAAGCTTCTGCATCTTCCCTGTAAAGCCTCTCCATTTTTTAGTACTGCATTTAAGGTACTTTACTGGAAAAAACTCTTTACATTCAGTGACATTGTGAATACAGATACCAAAAATGGCATCTATTACAGTAAGCACAACCATATTAAGGGGCTTATTAAGCTCTTCAGTGACTACCCTGTGTTTCTAATTGCTAAATCTGTTACTTTTTCTTAATTGAGCCAGTGCAGAAATTATAATCTACAATGTATGTCTGATAAGGGACATGTAATTCATCAGGTAAATAATTTTCAGCTCCAATATAGTACAGCATTACTACAAACATGGGACTTCTTTAAAGTATGCAATGTTACTTTGTCTTTCAAAAACCTGACAGTTTCCACAAGGAGAACACCAAGGAATTGGCTGTTTTTTTAGAGATCATCGGACGGACAAATTAAAACATTACTCAAGGAAAAAGCATAACTTCTAGAGAACAGGTAGAGAAGGACCATTTATTACAGCAAACCACAGAAGCCCAGTTCTGGAAACTCTCTGTAATCATAAATGTGTTCTTCAAGTGACCTCACTCCTCATGGCCAGCAGTCAAATCCTGCACATTGAGTGAGGAAGTGTTGCTGGAGATGTGCTAGCACAGCTCTGCTGAAGCTACCTAATGAAAGCAACGGGCATGCCAGGGAGCCAGGCTGCTGTTCTTCAGCTCAGCATGCAACATCCTGGGAATGAGATTTCTTATGGCTATTCACTAATGGCTGCCCAGAGCTGGCAAGGGTCAGTTGGCTTTTTTAAGGCAAGTCCTCCCACCAAATTCTTATGAAAAAATTCTTCCAGTGAAATTAGTATAAGAGGGCTGTCGTCTCAGAGACGAAGCATCACATGCAACAATCTCTGATGGAGATTGCCTGTGGCAATTTTCCATCCTTTTCTAGTGTCTACTTTGCTAGTATGGACTGAAAGTTACTCTGATAAACAGAAGAGATAAGTTTGATCATAACTGAATTTACAGAGTTTGTGAATTAAGGGTTTCTGGAATTGGTACTGAGATTTAACATTTTGCAGAGAAAGGCAAAGAAACAGATCTGCTACTGGAACAAGTGGTAGCATAGTTCAGTAACCAGGTTTGCTGCCCTGAAAAATGAGTAACAGCAATTTGTACACAGAGCATGTGTGGAATTACCCAGGCCAGGATTCTCTGGGTTAAAATTGCACCACTTGAAGACTCCTGTCTCAAGAAGTTCTGGAAGGTTAAAGCTACAAATCAGCAGGAGAGAAAGAACAGAAACTATAAAAGGATATTTGTAAGCCATGCTTTTAAGAAATAGATTTTTTTTTGTTCTTGGAAATAACTGTTAGCATAATTTTATCTTTATAAATCTTTACCTTTATCTTTATAAATCCTCTGCTACACAGCAGCTTTCTCATCACTACCAGAAGGCCACTAAAAGAACACCTACCACATGCAAATTGTGGTTTTTCCTATCAAAGTATTCACTGGTCAAGTGATACATAGAACAGTAATTACGTGGCAGTTTATTTACTGGGTTGCTAGATCTTTGAGTCCATGGATTAACTCGAAAAAAAGCACGGTAGCCTTCTCATGCTTAAAATAATTCTATATAACTAAAAGAATATTAAAGCAGAGTTGATTTCCCACTTAAAATCACCATCACCTTCAATGTCCCTGCTGAAGAAACAGCAAGTGACATCAACAACAGAGAACAGAAAACTAAGCCCAAGATTTTCAAAACCAATTCAAGACAGGGACTCTTTGCATAGTCTTTTTGCTTTAGGTTTTGTAAAACTGATGTAGCCCATCTTTGAAAACAAAGATGTTATCTCTGATTCACCAATCAAAATCTGTCATTATACAGGAGGAATGCAAATAAAGATCTATTTGCAATTGTGGAAGACCATATATAAAATCTAAACTACATGCACAGACACCTAAGGTTGCTTTTTCCAATTTAACAATTTAACTTTAATTTCCTTTCTTCATATTCTGTTCTTAGTTAAACACCACATCATATATGCACCACATTTTAAATCAAAAGATTTATGAGATTTTAAAATATACTGTAGAAAAAATATTTTCCCCATTACAAATTTTATATCCTAATGGTTGGAATGCTGAAAATACCAGAAGTTAAACATATGGAACAGTGCTCCTATTGAGTGGTGGGGGTAGGGAGTGTTGGGAATTACGCACACAGTTCTCTTTCTCTCAGAGCTTGCACAATGACATTTATTTTTTCACTGCTTCTTTACACCCATTGTAGGGTACTAAATTTGCTTTGGCAGAGAATCCTTTTCCTCAAGTTTCAACTCAAAGCAAAAATTACACTGAAGGACATGCATCAGAAATAGTGAAAATGTTAACTCTAACTTTTGGTTTAGTGCTAGTAAGTATACCACAGAAATTTAGTCCAAATTGAGAGTAAGTGCGAGGAAGCATGTGAAAAAAGAAATTGCAATAGTTACTGTGAAAATTAATTTTTAAAGAGACCAGTACCCGTCTTTGATAGAAAGTATTTCCTGGGAATGGGTAGAGATTGTTTTGAACTTCCCTGAAGGTCTATGTGACCCCTGCCCATCAATGTCAACACTTTATTAATATTTTACTGAAAAAGTATGAGATTATTCAAACTTTGGCTATCTTGGTAGGTGTTGCTAAGCAACTTTGCTGCTTGACTGAGAACTAGTTTTTGCAGCAACATATCCTTCAAACCAAAGGCCTGTGTCCATTTGAGACCCTTTACCCTTTGCCAGCAAGGAACCCAGTTATCTTCTATCCCTCCCTCCATATTTTCCTCTCCATTTCCCAGTTAAAAAGAAAATCAATTTAATGGTGTTTGAAAATTTCCACTTCACTTACCATAATCACTGTCATAAAATACTATGAATTTCTGCCACCGCAGCTCAGTGACCAGTTTCAGCATAACATCGTTGAGGCGGACGGGCGGGCGAGCAGCCAGCGTGTACTCTTCCTCCTCCAGGCTGGGGTTGAGGTGGCAGGCAGTGCGCGGGGAGCCTCCTGTGTTGCGCTGTACGAAAAGGTGTGGGATGTGCATGGCATCTGTCAGGGACTGTAGGGCGTTGGCTGAGGCACAACCAGTGGATGTCACTAAGGCTAAGATCCCCAGAGTCATCAGGTCACAGGCTGGAGAACACAAGACATGAGGTGGGGTTAGAACAAGCTAGCAAACGCTTTGACCAACCTAGATGCTAAGAAAGGCCTTGACCTTGCTAGTAACAAAGAGCTGAAATTATTTCTATTACAGTATCAACTGAAGCCTTTCAGAGATAGGTCCTGTACCTTTACAACAGGAAACAGTAATTGCAATTTGTACTGATAAGACAAAGCTGAGGACAGATAACATTACTACTGCCATTTCTTTGGACAGCAGGCGATGTGGATGAAGATTATGGCCCCTGCTTCCAGGTCATTCCTGGTGGAAGCAGGAAATGAACTTCCGCCTTTTAAACAGCATTTCACTGCTTTCATCTCTATCTGCTGCACACAGAATGAGGAATTTGGACAATAAAGACCAAATTTCAGTTTCTGATGTCTTACACATCAGAGTTTTGGAGGATTTTTAAATTGATGAAAAAATATCCACTATGTGTCTCAGAGAAACAAAGAAACAACTGAGGCACTTGGTAGAAAATTGAAACTCATGAATAACTATTAATAACACTGTAGCCATCTTGAAAAAGTTCTGGAAAAGGACATAACATTTAAAACCACAACATATTCATTTAGGTTCATCTGATTTTTAGAAGGAAGCATTAGGTGAGTTTGAAACCCAGGCCCCAGAGGCCAGGTAGCCCCAGGCAGAGCCCTATGTAGCCTTGCCCTGCTGCTCAGGACATCACACAGCCTCCCACACAGCACTCTGCACTGAACTGCTCCAGGTCAATCACCTGAGGTTGGAAAACGTTTCCAGCCAAGGCCTCCAGTTATAACTCAGCAATTATTTAGTCAGTGGTGGTGGTAAGACTATGAGGCAGCAATCAGTACCTGTTTTCACTCACCCTCTTCAATTATCAGCAGCAAGAGTGGCTCCTAGGAGCCCAGCACAGCAAGTGCTTACAGGTGAGCACTGTGCCAGCCCTGAGGGTGCCCCTGGGACTTCCTGATCCTCTTCTCCTGTGAAGAGGGCTGAGGGCAAGCTCAGGGTTTCAGAAGCTGTTTCTGTCCTCAAGCAACCACCTATCCAAGCACAGCCTGCCCAGTGTAAGACAGGGTTGTAGTGAAATGAGGCAAACAGGTGCCACTAATTCCCAGGGAGTGGCATGAGCTTGTGTTAAGCGCACCTGTGCCTAATTAGGGTGGGCCCCCACTGCGCATGAGCAGGATTAGGGGGCCAATAAAAGGTGAGGCCTGATACACAAACTCAGCTCACACTGGAACTCACAACCTCAGCATGCTTGGCTTTAACTGCTTCTTTCAGCACTGCACTACCTTCATTGCTCCACTAGAGCTCATCGCCGTCAGGGTGAGGTTTCTGAGTCTCGAACCCACGACCTTGATATTGCTCGGGTTTGTGGTACTGCGTGCCAGCCGGCTAGCACGCTGTTATACAGACAACCCGAGCAATGCTGAGCCCGGGAGTTCGTTCATTGGCCCCCTAATCCTGCTCATGCGCAGTGGGGGCCCACCCTAATTAGGCACAGGTGGGTTTAACACAAGCTCATGCCACTCCCTAGCAATTGGTGGCCTCAGAGTGGCAAACCAGTGGCCTGCTTGCCTCATTTCACTACACAGGGTCTCTGCTGAGCCCCACCGTAATAAATTCAGACAAGAGGTGACAGATGTTCCACAGCCCAGCTCCACTCCTCACAAGCTCACTAGCAGTGGGTGAACTGAGCCACTGGGGTGTATCTCAGAGCCCCTCTAGGACATGCAGAGTAGCTGAGCAAGAGATTCAGCTTCCATCTGGAGAGGGGAGGCCGCCTGGGCTGGAGCTTTCCCCATGCAAGGTGGCCACACCAAAGCACAGGCTGCCCATGCACCAGACACTGCTGGGGCACGTGTCAGGTCTGGAAATGCACAAGACGTGCTGCCACCCTGTTACTGACTGGCTTCCTCTGGTCTAACCTGAAAATGGACCAACTGGAAAAGTAAATTATTCACATGATGTATTAAAAGGTTTTAATTTTCCTCCCCTAAACACTTTTAAGTATATCTCCACCTTCAGAGGCCAAAAAGTCAATGGGACTGAACAGGTTATGAATAATTAGTAGTCATTACCAGTTAATTATCAATTCATATTAATTATGTAAAGCCACAGTAATTAAATTCATGAAACTGTTTCTATTGCAACCAATGAATCATTTCACCAAACATTTACTTATACCAGACAGAGAAATGCATTTTACTTTGATACAGGATAACAAAGAAAATATTTTATCTTCTCTATGCACAGAACATTCAACATGCATCTTAGTACAGAAAAAGATGAAGTGCTTTTAAAATTCTTTCCTTGATGGTCTTTACAATAAACATATGCCAGCTGCATTATCTAAATTTACTCTGTGTTGATTATAGCTATATGAAATTATTCTTTGTTTTTCCTGAGAGCTGACCTGATTTAACAGCAGGGAAGTATTACATTTGCCAAATGGGAGACCCAGGTTCAGCAACAGATTTGATTTCCCAGGCTTTTTGCCAGAGAAGACTGAACATGTCATACAGGTAATTTATTTAGTCACAGTAGGGGAGGGAACAGAGAAGTGGGAACAAATATAGAAAACAGCAGAGCTGAGCTATAAACCCTTGCAGAGATCACCAACCAGCAAGCTTTGCTGTCACCAAGGGTGAGAGAAGCAAGCCACACAGGTCTGTAGAAAGAACAATTTACTTGAAAAACAGACAGAAAGAGAGGAAAAAAACAAAGCACCTTCTGTCGTAGGAGGCTTCACTCAGAGACTCACTTTGTGGAATATAGATCTGGTCATAAGTTATATAACAAAGATACCTTCATTCATTTGTTGACACTAATCAAAAGCTGTTCATTTATTAGCAGCTAAAAGAAGGGAGACAACAAATCACAGCAAATAGACCTCCTTATCTACCAGCACAGCCCACCCAACATAGCCAAAACATCCCAGTATGGTTGAAGACTTTTCCCAGTGTCATGTAGTTTCCACCAATGGGTTAAGACTAACAATTAGTCAGTACACTTCTACATTCTGATATTTTGTCAATTTATTATTTTCTGCCTGAGAACATATACTAAGCAACTGTTATCTATTCTTGCCTTTGTGTTTTGAGCTAGTACTGCAGGAAAAAAATAGGATTAATAAAGTTCAAAAGGATTCATATTTTGCAATTGCTTTCTTTAGGCTAATTACAGAATGTGAAAAAGAATGTGGCATGCTTCTAATAGAAAATTTTCACTTGAAAGAAACACAATGGATTCCATAAAGTTCAACCTCTCCACACTTATTGCACTGAAGGATGAGAATAAGTTTTCAGCACATGAAGAAGTATTGCTTTCTACAACAGTAACAGAATAAGGAACAACTATGTAAAAGGCTCTAAAACATTAAAAAAAAACCCAAAACTTAGGATAACCTGAAATCTCTTAGCAAGAGAATGTTCAAGTATTATACTATCCCAGAAGGAAACTCTGATGACAAACTCACGTGTCTGTACTTACTTGCATACAAAACTCTGACATAAGAAAAGATGTATCATTTTCTGGCTTACTTCATACTAGCCATAGATTATCAGCAACAGCCAAGTATCCCTGACAATGTGACTGAATAAATCACTAAATCTTTATGCTGCTTATGCAGCTCCATAAGAACTCATGACAAACTGCAATTTTTGCACATGAATTTAATAATCCCAATTTTCATTATGTTAAAGCTGAAATACAGAGTTTTGAGGTACCTTGGTTCATATCAACCTAAGGAAAAGGGGAAATAAAACCCCTTGAGATCTTTAACAAACTATAATTATGATAGTTCTAGTTATTGTTATAAATCAGATGCTGCCATATTCACTTATCTATCCTGTAGATTTATTTACATAGATAAGTTTTGAGAAATAAGTCTTTAAGTATTTGTTCCACAGATACAAAGGCCCAACATTCTAGCAATCCTGCCTCCAGATTTTACTGCTATAGCAATAGTTATTAGTTTATTGTATTGACTGTCACCAGGATACATTATAAGAGGATATTAACATCCTACAAACCATACAGTGAGAAATGTGCATATTAATATGATGAAAACATGAACATCACCCTACTTAAATAACAAATCTGCATCTATTCAAGCAGATTAAATTACGTCATGGTAGTTGTTCATCAGTCTTGACCTCCATCAAAAACTCATTTCAAGTTCCCCAAATTACTAACTAAACCAGTTTTTAGCTGTTTCAGTGAAGTATCTCTCCCAACCCATTCTTTTAAAGTCTGTTTTCAGAAGCTCCCCTTTCCACATTGGCTTGACATTTTATGTCTAGAGCTCTTATGTCAGAGTTTCACAATACACAGCCTGGTCTCTTCTCCATCTAGTATCTTGTTTACTTTTTAGCATATCCAGATCATCTCAGTCCTGATGTTGACAATAGTAAAACAGGTTGATATATTTTGGGCATCTTCTGACATCCATTTGTCTAACTTGACTCCTACATCATATCAACACATACTAAAATTTTCTCTTTTTCTGTGACCCACTTCTCAAACTCCAGTCATATCCCATTAATACTACACTTAAGCCTGGAAGAGCAGCTATTATTTTTAGACTGCACCTTATTCATATGACCTTTTTAATCAGTTGGACTCATCATGAGATGATGCAAGTATTCTGTTTTGCTACAATCATCTGCAAAGTCTTCTTCTGCCATTGCCCTTGTGTATTGCCATCCTATTTCTGAAGACAGATGCAGATGGCAAAGTCCTGATCCCTTCTTCACAGGGATATTTGCATTAAGAGCTTTAGCTCAGATCTGTCTCTAATCAAATCCCTTTCTCTCCAAACCCCAGGGAATCAAAATATTCCAAGAAAAAACATTGTCTCAATCCTAGCAACATGATATGACCATCTTTCAGTCTCTCTTCAGTGGCTTCACATTATTCAAAAAAGGGTAGAAACTTGTTCCTTTGTTTCCACAATTACCAATAGAACAGCTGCCCCTGTAATTTCACATCTAACAATACATCCACCTACAGGCATTCACACTGCCTCCTCAAACTTCAGTGCCTGTCTCTCACTTCTGCATCTCACTATAGCTGGTCCTAACTTCTTTGGATGTCATCTGATCACACTTGATGAATTTCCTTTGATTTTTTATTTTTATTTTTATTTGAAGTGTTTTCTTCTTTTTCACTTTGATGAACCCTTAGGATCTATTTACTGCATGGTAAATGCAGTATCATAACTTGCATTGGTTTAAATTTCACCATTTGAAAATTGAGTTTGCTTCCTCTTAGCTCAGAAAGGTTTTTAAGTGAAGGAAAAGAATTTCAGATCTAGAAAAAATATGGAAATCCAGCCACACTGCATATACCAAATATTGCTGATGTAGTACACTGCTATGAAATCATTAACAAAGTTGGCACTTAAGTGTTTGCAATTAAAAATTTAAAAAATACTATAAATAATCAAATTCCAGAGAACAAAGTAAATTTGTGGGGAGGATCTAAAACTTCCTGATTCATAATATTCCACAAGATTATCAAGGTTTGTAATTTATTCTGCTGAAAGTGCATAGTTGGCAAATCTACCAAGCAGCCTAGCAAGCAGATGCAGAACATCATGGACAATATACAGAAACACACAAGGAACCAGCTACTGTATTCATGTTTCCAAAACTTGATCAGCAATTTGGTTTATTAGCCAATGTGATATATATAAATAGATACACATAACAAGCTTTGGGTGAAACACTAGAATAGAGAAGAATTAGGAGCTATAAACACGAGTTCAGAAAGTTGGTTAGTTGTATCTTTGATCAAGATCTAAGGTCTGCAGGAAACTCATTTGTAGAGGTATTCTTAAATTAAATGGAGAAAGTCTTTCTGGGAGGTTCCAAGACACCAAGGGCACCTTCTAATACCAGCCTGCAAACTCAGGAAGAGCTTCAAAATCTGACACACGCACCACATTGCCAGAGAATCTTTGGACATGTTGATACTTTCCATGATATATATATGTATTATGCAAGATTGTTAAAAAATGATTGGCTTCAGCAATAAAAACTGGGGCCATGGTCCCTAAAATTACAGATTTATAACACCAAAGCTAACAAATGTGAAAAACAACCTACAGCAGAATCATTAGCATCTAATACATACACAAGACACTGCCAGCAAGGCACAGACTACCACTAACTATATGACAATTAAAGAAGTTTATTTCTGACCTGTGGTCGGCCCAAAACTTTCCTGTTGGTGCAGCTATGGAGGAAACACTGTATTTGACAGCAGTGAAATTGTCATTGTGAGCCCTGGATGAGGTGGTTTTTTTTTTATACTTGGTCTCCTAATAGCTACCAAGCAAAGTCATTACACTAGATAATACATTGGAAAAACTGAATAATTTACCATGTAGCCTGTTGAATTCTTTTTTCCATCCTTTGGTATCTTTTTTTTTTCTTCTCAGAAAACACAAGATAAGGTAATCTCAGAGGTTTTTTTCTCAGTGAGGGAAACTGACATAAGACTGGCAAGTCAAGTTGATAATTATTTTAGACAACTTCCCACAAATTGCTTGAGTAAAGCCCTGTAGCTGGACACCTCAATCTCCAACTTAGGTAAAATTCTCAGCAGGGCAGCTCAAAGACTTTGTGATCCAAAATGCATTGCTTAACTTTTCTACGGCAATGCCAATCATTTCAGTAGGCCACCAATTATGAAGAAAATAGTTGACAAAACCTGTACATGCATTCTAGAAAATGAGTACATCTCTATATTAAGGTGAATATTTAAGTGTACATGTAAACAATATATCAGAATATTCCTGACAAAACAGCATCTAAAAACACATCAAATGCTAAGTATGAGATTTCGAAGTGTTCAACAAAATCTTTAAATTTTCAGGAAAAGTGTTACTAATGATGGATTTTGATTCTCCCCCTCTCCCTATATTTTTTCTTCCAGAACCAGGCTAACCATCACTTGCAGAACAGAGGCACAGCAGTGATAGCATCTTCCTTGTGCTGCTTTGCCCTCTCTGCCTGTTAACCTCTTCTGGGCTCAGGAGTTGGCTCCATCTCCTCTGGGACACTGTTCTGAGTGGTAAAGGGGCATCTCCTTCCTGCTCATTGACAGTGGCTGCACAGAAGCAGTATTTAGATCTTTAACTACATGCTTTAGTACCTGATGTCTTGGGGGCCAATTCTCAGCAAGTATAAACTGCCAAAACTTCCCAAATATCACCAGAACTATCGTTTACCTCTAAATACAGATGACAAAGTTTTGGTATGAAGGCTGCAAAACCCCTATTTTATAGGATCTATAGTTAATACAAAAAGTAAATTTTTTTTTTCTAGAATGCACATTGAATGCAACATTTGGAGATTCAAAGCAAATTCTCTGGAAAGGCAAAAGAGACATTTTAGTCTATGACAGCTTTGTTCCTTTCAATAGCAACCCACAAAACCACTAGATGCCATCCTTGAAAAGTTAATCAGGAATGGGAAGAGGAGCAATCCAGACACTTCTCTGTTCATGTTCATGCAGTTACAGAAACTATCAAATAATGGTAAGGGAAAAAAAAAAGCCAACCAAACCTAGAGTTTTGGATTTCATTGATTTAATTAATGGAAACATATTAATTTCTCTCTTCAGTCTTTAATAGTCTATAATAAAACATGAAAATCCTCTCACACAAAGCTCACCAGTAAAACTGCTCTATGGCAAAGCAGTTCAGTTTCCATACAACAGAGCAATGCCATCAAGTGGTCAGTCCAGTGAGGTTTTTGGGTTAATCTTCGCTGAACACATATTTTTTATGGAAAAGCTACAATCATAAAAGCAGAAGGGGCACTCCACTGATAAAAGTACATTAACTGATAACACTGGTGACAGATAAGAAATGAATGGTCTTGTTTTCACAGAAATTCAGATCTGATTCTGCTGCCTCACTTCTCCACAGAAGGTAAGAGTATGCGAGAGTAAAAACAACTTCACAGCTAATCATCTACTTTCTAGCTTAGTTTTAGTACTGGCATTGCAGTTGGGTGGATTTGGAAGATCAAACCAGGAAAAATTGCACAAATTCTGTATTAAAAAAAAAATTAAAAATTAGACAATAATTTAACAATGCGAGTAGTTAAGGATAAGTACTTCATGGACTTTAAATATTTTCTAGTTTTTCTGAATTAATAATAAAAAAATCCTGATGGTAGAATGAGGTAGAATCAGCTGCAAACTATCTCAGTTGTTCAAGGGCCATGAACAACTTTGTTTCTGAATATTGCCTTTTTGATTTTTGTTCTTCAGAAGTTCCTCCATAGTTATGTCTTCCTTTGCCTTTCAGCAGAGAATAAACAGCACATTCTCACCCTCTGCTGCTTTCACCTGCCTTTCATTACAAATCATAATGATATAAAATTAATTTTTCACACTCTCGTTAGTATTCAGCTGGGATGCCTGACTGAGCCATCTCCTTTGGGACTGTTTCACATCTACACTCTCAATATTATTTTAATGTCAGTGGGGCTAAGGCTGAGTCCCAGCATGCACAAAAGGAAAACACACTCCTGCCATTTACAAAAAGCAGTCCAAGATAGCAGCTCTTAGACAAGCTGATAAGACCTCCCAGTTCCTTAGTACCAAGAAACTAATTTGGATTCTGAGCAGTATTGACACAACAGGAACATGTTAGTCCTACTTACCTGTCCTATTAGTAGCAAAGATGCACATGCCCAAGAAGTGCCAATGGAATTGTTTTGTATCATGCCATATGCTGAAGGCATGAGGAATGAACATGAGTCTAAGCATCACGACACTGTTTCTGAGCAAACTACAAAAGATTTCTTTATTCTGTTGTTTCCCCAGCACATTAGGAACATGTGCCACCCACTGTACAATTTCTATTTGCCTAGAAATTTTAAGCAAACTAAAATACTGATCTCTTTTCCATAACCAATCTGCCATTGTGCCTCAGTAAAATTGCTACTTGAAAACAAATTTCAAACAGCAAATGTAATTTCAGAACAGTATTTTCCATCCTCTGATTTAAACTCTATGCAGGACACGTAGAAGGGAGCCTCTGGGGTATATATAAAACTATCAGGGCTGCTGTGTTATGAGAAGCTAAATGTTACAAGGCTCAAGCTAAATTTGTAAAAGCTGCTGTTGTCTCATGCATGGACAGCAAGTTCCTTACTCCAAAGACCAGCTCAAAAAATGCACAGCCATAAAATTTACTCTTAGCATCCTGTCTATGATTTCCCCACCTCCAGTAGCTGTTACTTCTACCAGCAAAGTGGGCAGCGATAAGATGTAAACCTGATGAGACACCAGAAGATATCAATTCACACAGATGAGGAATCAGTTCCATGGTGAAGGAGCCAATTTATCCAAATGACATTCATTTATTTATGCCAAGTGCAATAAGACTTGTAGTGTTTATAAATCTAGCTGTGACTCAGTACATATTTATAGAATATATTTATTGACAAGTTTTAGGGGTTGATCTATTGAAAGAACTCTGCAAGGTATCACATACTTACAATTGCATTCAAGGATTATGCAAATGTTCCAAGCCTACCAACAGTCTGAAGCTGCTATTTAATTTTCTGAAATCTACTTTAAAAGGAACACATTCTTCTTTCCTCAACCATGAAACACATAATGAATGCCAAAATTACTTTTGCTCAGTAAGAAGACCCTATCCTCACTCAGCACCAGTATTCCTTACGTAAAAAAAAAATTTTTGCTTAGAGATCTCAAATGCCCATGACCATTCAGTGCTACAAAATGGGTGACATTAAAATACTGAAAATCTGCTCTCTCTAGTTTGCCTTTCAGCACTTGCTTTAGAGTCACTTCAGACAACACGTGTTTTTTAGCCTTCTCAGACCTGATCTCTGTGGATAAAAAATTTAGATCATGTTGCAGACAACCAGGCTTTCCTAAATACAATCACAGATGCAGAATATTTCTTTAATCCCTTATTATTCAAAATTGTTTTAAAAGTAGCTAAACTATATGTTGCACCTAGGATTTCTCTACACAGAAAAACAACAACTTGAAGACTAAGAAGGCATCTTGGGGCAGGCGACAGGTTTTCACTTTCACAGGAGAACTCACATGGAAAGACAAACCAAGAGTCATCCAGAGGTGGTCAAGCCTGTCTTTTGCTGAATATATTTTCTTTTCACATTCCTCTTAAACAGCAATAAAGAGCTTCTGAAGGCTTCATTTCCTCTTCTCTTGCACACATCCCACCAGCACACACTGCTATGCCCTCACAGCTTGTACATCCATGGTAGTGCCAGGAAGGACTGGAGCACGTTCAGCATGACTCCCTGCCTCAGAGAGCAATGGCCATATGCAGGACAAGAGTGTTTTGCTCCTCAGTGTTGCTGCTGAAGAGAAACAGCTTGCAGAGGAGTATAAGCCCCCGTGGTTTTAATAACTGGTTGCACAGGCTCATGTGAGAAAGAGAGATCTTAAAAACAGCAAAATAGGACAGCAAGGAGCCCAAGGAGATGCACACCAATACAGAAATGGCAAGAGGACAGCAGGATGGGGAATTCTCTCACACACCTTTAAGAGATCGGCAAGGGTAGATGCAGTCACAGGACTACAGCCCCACAGATGATGTTTAGATTGGATGTTAGGAAAAAGTTCTTCACCATAAGGGTAGTGGAACAATGGAACAAGTCTCCCAGAGAGGTAGGTGAGGCCTCATCCCTGGAGATAATTAAAGTGAGGCTTGACAAGGCTCTGAGTAACCAGATCTAGCTGAGGGTGTGTCCCTGCTTAATGCAGGGTGGTTGGGCTGGATGACCTTTAGTAGTCCTTTCAAATCAAATTTATTCTATGATTTTATGTCTCTTAGGACCAGAGTGCTGCAGAAACTGCGTAATTTCACTTTTATTAAAATACAGAAGATTTACTTCTCCATTGTTCAGCTAGTGCCTGAATTTTAGGAACTCATGGGATCGTTGTTTTTAAAGCACCCAAATCATAACCTTGAAGGAATCTATTAATGTAATTCAAGTTGGAGTGAGATAATAAGAACAAATTTTCATATTTGCTTCAAAATTACTTGATAAAGTGATGCAGAAGTAGAAAAAGGGTATATTGAATCCATACATGGGGGAGAAAGCTTCATACAGTACTTCACTGAACAAAAAATAAACATGTTAATATTTTATTTTGCTAGTCTCCTATTCTGGCTTAAATGGAGTCCATCACTGATTAGCCCATCTGACCTTCGCTTTCAGCTTTCTATCCTCTCTATAGTGCTTTCTTCTTGACCTTCATTACAGTTACAGAGGGCTTTTTGCAATCAGGTTTGTACAGATAAGATATTGTGATAACAATTAAAATGTTTTATTAGCAATAAGAATATTGATGCCACTGCTAAATTATTCTAAAGCATCATACATTCAAAGACCTGTAATTTATTTCAGTGCTTACACATTTTATTGAATAATTTGAAACAAAAAAGATAGTCATGTATATGAAACTAATCACTAGGTTATAAAAAAGACTACAGACCACTCAATGGAAGAGAGACTTTAAAAAAAAAATGTATTTCATCAGTAAGCAAGCCTAAACAGACTAATCCAGACTGAACCTGGACACAAGATACAAGGGATCTGCTATTAAAATACCTCACCATCCACTGAAAGATATTGTGTCAATTAAAGGCTCTGCTCTCAGATGTTACACAATTCCTTCATCTGATTTCAGTAACTGCATAACAGAAAATTGTCCAAGTGGATAATAGAGGATAACTTGAGCCCATGACGTTATCTGTACATAAGTGTTACTGCACTTCTGATTAGGTGCTACCTAGTCTATTTTACTAACAAATCTTTACCAGTTGTTATGTCTGTGTTCATAAAATTATATAAAACTGTCAGATAACTTTGATAGTTTCAGATTAAGACCAAAACTATTTTGTCCCTCTTCTCCTACCAGTGAATCAATCCTATGTAACTCCATGGGAGCTACTTGTGTGCTGTGATCAGAAGAACCAATCCTAAGGAACAAATAGTAAGACAATCACATGTGACAGGACAAGGGATGCTCAATAAAGAATTCCAATGTCACATCCCCCTGAACCTGATTCTGAGGACATTGTAACACCACAGGACACTGCTTGTGTGGAGAGCTAAACACAGATGGAAGGAAAATGTTTAAACTGACAAGACAGCTCCCATGCCAAAGAAGCCAGCACCAAATTCCAACTCCCTGCCTGGGGCACACAGAGGGATTGCA